>NW_022097307.1:0-49345 GCF_006542625.1 Nomascus leucogenys
CCAATGCACTCCATTCCATCCTATTCCGTTCTTTTTCATTCTGTTCCCTTGTATTCCTCCCATTCCTTTGCTTTCCATTCTATTCCATTCTATACAAATCCACTCCACTCCACTCCAGTCCATTCCATTCCATTCCATTCCATTCCTTTTTATTCCATTCCATTGTATTCCATTCCGTTCCGTTCCATTTCATTTCATTCCATTCCATTTGATTCCTTTCCATTGCATTGCATTCTTTTCAAATTGAATCCACTCCACTCCACTGCAATCCGTTCCATTCCATTCAATTCAAATCCACTCTTCTCCACTCCATTCCTCCTGACTCCACTGCATTCCATTCCTTCCCAGTCGCCTCAATTCCAGTCCACTCCATTCCATTCCAATGCATTCCATTCCATTCCATTCCATTCCATTCCGCTCCATTACACCCCACTCCACACCCTTCCTTTTCTCCATTCTACTCCACTAAACTCCAGTGCAGTTTTTACCATTCAATTCCATTCATTACATTCCACTCTTTTCAACTAGATTCCACTCCACTCCATTCTATTCCGTTACATTCCATTCATATCCTCTCTTCTCAATTCCACTCCACTCCACTGCATTCCATTCCTCCTAAGTCGCCTCCATTCCAGTCCACTACATTCCATTCAATTCCATTGCATTCCATTCCATTCCATTCCATTCCACTCATCTCCACTCCTCTCCACTCAGTTCCTTTCATCTCCATTCCACTCCACTCCACTACACTGCACTTTTCTCCATTCCATTCATTTCCATTTCATTCCTTTCCATTCCAATCCATTCCCTTTTATTCCACGAGAACCTACTCCACTCCACTCCAATCCATTCCATTCCATTTCATTAAAATCCATCCTTCCCGATTCCACTCCTCTCGACCCCACTGCATTCCATTCCTTCCCATTCACCTCCATTCCAGTCCACTCCATTCCATTCCATTCCATTCCATTCCATTCCATTCCATTCCATTCCATTCCATTCAAATCCATTCCACTCCACTCCATTCCCTTCCTTTCTTCTCCATTCCACACCACTACACTCCACTACACTTTTTTCCATTCCATTCCATTCGATTCCATTACATTCTTTTACGCTGGTATCCACTCCACTTCATTCTATTCCACTCCATTCCATTCTAATCCTCTCTTCTCCTTTGCACTTATCTGAACTCCACTGCGTTCTATTCCTTCCAGTTGCCTCCATTCCAGTCCATCCATTCCATTTGATTCCATTGCATTGCATTCCATTCCAATCCTCTCCTTTCAACTCCACTATACTCCGTTCCTTTCTTCTCCATTCCACTCCATTCCACTACACTACACTGTGCTTTTTTCCATTCCATTCCATTCCGTTTCATTCCTTTCCATTCCTCTCCATTCCTTGTTTTTCCACAAGAATCCACTCCACTCCAATCCAATCCATTCCATTCAAATCCATTATTCTCCATTCCACTCCTCTCCACTCCACTTCATTCCATTCCTTCCCATTCGCCTCCATTCTAGTGCACTCCATTACATTCCATTCCCTTCCATTCTGTTCCATTCCATTCCATGAACGTCCATTCCACTCCACTCCACTCCATTCCTTTATTCTCCATTCCACTGCAATACACTCCACTGCAATTTTTTCCATTCCATTCCATTCCATTTTTTTCCATTACACTCCATTCATTCCTTTCCACTAGAGCCCACTCCAATCCACTCCAATCCATTCCATTCCATTCCATTGCATTCAAATCCACTCTTCCCCACTCCACTCTCTCCACTACACAGCTTTCTTTCCTTTCCATTTGCCTCCATTCTAGTCCACTCCATTCCAATACATCCATTCCATTCCATTCCATTCCATTCCCTTCAACTCCATTCCACTCTACTGCACTCCATTCATTTCTTCTCCATTCTGCTCCACTTCACTCCACTGAACTTTTTTCCATTCTATTATATTCCATTCCATTCCATTCCATTCCACTTATTGCATTCCTCCATTTAATTCCATTCCATTCCATTCCATGCCATGTCTTTCCATTCCATTCTTTCCACTAGAATCCAGTCCACTCCACTCCATCCATTCCATTTAATTCCATTCAATCCACTCCTGTCCACTCCACTCTTCTCCACTTCACTACATTCTAGTTCCTTTCATTTGCCTCCATTTTAATCCAATCCATTCCATTCCATTCCATTCCACTCCATTCCATTCCATTTCACTCCACTCCATTCAATTCCATTCCATTCCTTTCCATTCTTTTCCACTTGGAATCCATTCCACTCCACTCCATTCCATTCCATTTCATTAAAATCCACTCTTCTCCACTCCACTCCTCTCCATTGCCACTGCATTCCATTCCTTCCCATTCGCCACCATTGCTGTCCACTGGCCTTCCATTCCATTCCATTCCTTTCCGTTACATCCCATTTAATTCCATTCCACTCCCTTCTCAATTCCACTCCACTCCACTCCAATGACCTATTTTCCATTCCATTCCTTTCCATTCCAATCAATTCAATTCCATTCCATTCTTTTCCACAACAATACACTCCACTGCGCTCCAATTCGTTCCATTCCTTTCCATTGAATTCAAATCAACTATTCTTCACTCTAGTCCTGTCCACTCCACTTCATTCTATTCCTTCCCTTTCGTCTCTATTCCAGTCCACTCCATTCCATTCTATTCCAATCCTCTCCATTCCATTCCATTAAATTCCACTACATTCCACTCCACTCCGTTCCACTCCAGACCACTCACTTACTTTCTTCTCCATTCCACTTCATTGCAATCCACTGCAGTCTTTTCCGTTTAATTTCATTCCATTTCATTCCATTCCATTCCATTCCATTCCATTCCATTCCATTCCATTCCATTCCCCTTCATTCCACTCGGCTTTACTCCCTTCCTTTCTTCTCCATTTAAATCCTCTGCCATCCACTGCACTTTTTCCAATTCCATTGCTTTCCTTTCCATTCCATTGCATTCAATTCCATTGCATACCATTCAATTCAATCGCATTCCATGCCATTCCATTCCATTCCATTCCATTCAACTCGATTCTATTCCATTCCATTCCATTCCTTTCCATTCCATTCCACTCCGCTCCCTTCCTATCTTCTCCATTACAATCCACAACACTTCAATTCACTTTTTTCCATTCCATTCCATTCTACTCAGTTCTACTCCATTACACTCTATTCCACTCCCTTCCTTTCTTCTCCATTCCAATTCACTCCACTGAACATTTTTCCATTCCATTCCATTCTATTCCATTCCATTCCGATCCATTTTTTCCTCTAGAATCCACTCCACTACACGCCAATCCATTCCATTCCATTGAAATCCACTCTTCTCCACTCCACTGATCTCAACTCCACTGCATTCCATTCCTCCCCATTCGCTTCCATTCCAATCCAGTCCATTGCATTCCATTCCATTCCTTTCCACGACGTTCCACTCCACTCCCCTCCCTTCCTTTCCTCTCCATTCGACTTCACTAAACTTCACTGCACTTTTTTCCATTCCATTCCATTCCATTAAAATCCACTCCGTTCCACTCTTTCCATTCCTTCCATTCAAATCCACTCTTCTCCACTCCAGTGCCTTCCATACCATCAAATTTGCATCCATTCCAGTCCACTCCATTCCATTCCATTCCATTCCTCTCAATTCTGCACCCCTCCACTCCCTACCTTTCTCCTCCAGTCAACTCCACTGCACTGCACTGCAGTTTTTTACATTCCATTCCACCCCATTCCATTCATTTCATTCCATTACATTCCATTCCCCTCCGTGCATCTCCATTCCAATCCACTGCATTCCATTCCATTCCATTCGATTCCTCCTGAATCCACTCTATTCCCGTGCATTCCACTGCATTCCACTGCAGTCCCCTCCATTGCATTCCTTTCCATGTCACACAACTCCACTACACTCCGTTCCATTCCATCCATTTGCAAAACACTGCACTCTACTCCATTCCATTCCTTTCCTTTCATTGTGTTCCATTTTTTTCAAATGCATTCAATTATTTTCCATCCCATTCCATTCTATTCAAATCAACTCCACACCAATCCACTGCATTCCATTCCATTCCATTCCATTCCATTCCATTCTCTATAGGCATCTCCACTCCAATCCATTGCATTCCATTGTATTCCATTCTATTCTATTCCATTCCGTTCCACCTGAACCCATTCTACTCCCCTCCATTCCAGTCCACTCCATTCCACTCCATTCCATTTCTTCCCATTCCTCTCCACTCCATAACACTTCTCTCCATTCCATACAGTTCTAATACACTGTACACCACTCCACTCCCATCCATTCCATTCCATTCGTTCAAATTCATAACTTCAGATCTCCACTTCTCCCCACTCCACTGCATTCCATTCCTTCCCATTCGCCTGTATTCCATTCCATTCCATTCCATTCCATTCCATTCCATTGCATACCATTCCACTTCTTTCTGTTCCATTCTGTTCCATTCCACTGCTTTCCATTCCATTCTTTTCCACTGGAATCCACTCACCTCCACTCCAATCCATTCCATTCCATTCCATTCAATTCAATTGCACCCTTCTCCAACCCAATCCTCTCCAGTCCACCGCATTGCATTACTTCCCATTCACTTCCATTCCATTCCATTCCATTGCATTCCACTCCTTTCCACTGCATTCCACTCCCTTCCTTTCTTCTCCATTCCACTCCAATACACTCCACTGCACTTTTTTTCATTCCATTCTATTCCATTCCATTCCATTCTATTCCATTCCGTTCCATTCCATTCCATTCCATTCCATTACATTCCATTCCATTTTGTTCCACTAGAATCCACTCCACTCCACTCCACTCCAATGAATTCCATTCCATTCAAATCCACTATTCTCCACTCCACTCCTCTCCAATCCACTGCATTCCTTTACTCCCCATTGGCCTCCATTCTAGTCCAATCAATTCCTTTCCATTCTATTCCATTCCATTCCTTTCCATTCCATTCCACTACACACCACTCCACTCCTCTCCACTCCACTGCATTCCATTCCTTCCCATTCGCCTCTATTCCAGTCCACTCCATTCTATTCCATTCCATTCAGTTCAATTCCTTTCTTTTCCATTCCATTCCATACCATTCCACTTCTTCCATTCCATTCTGTTCCATTCCACTGCTTTCCATTCCATTCTTTTCCAATGGAGTCCACTCACCTCCACTCCAATCCTTTCCATTCCATTACATTCAATTCAATTCCACTCTTCTCCACTCCAATCCTCTCCAGTCCACCGCATTGCCTTACTTCCCATTCACCTCCATTTCGTTCCTCTCCATTGCATTCCACTCCTTTCCACTGCATTCCACTCCCTTCCTTTCTTCTCCATTACAATACACTCCACTGCACTTTTTCCATTCCATTCTATTCCATTCCATTCCATTCCATTCCATTCCATTCCATTCCATTCCATTCCATTCCATTTTGTTCCACTAGAATCCACTCCACTCCTCTCCAATCTAATCCATTCCATTCCATTCAAATCCACTCTTCTCCACTCCAATACTCTCCAATCCACTGCATTCCTTTACTCCCCATTGGCCTCCATTGTAGTCCAATACATTCCTTTCCATTCTATTCCATTCCATTCCTTTCCATTCCATTCCATTCCACTACACACCACCCCACTCCTCTCCACTCCACTGCAGTCCATTCCTTCCCATTGCCTCTGTTCCAGTCCAATCCACTCCATTATACTCCATTTCATACCATTCAACTACTTTCCATTCCCTATACGCATCTCCACTCAATCCATTGCATTTCATTGTGTTCCATTATATTCCTTTCCATTCTTTTCCACCTGAAGCCACTCTACTCCCCTCTATTCCAGTCCACTCCATTCCACTCCATTCCATTAATTCCCATTCCTCTCCACTCCATCACACTTCTCTCCATTCCATTCAGTTCCAATACACTGTGCGCCACTCCACTCCCATCCATTCAATTCCATTCTTTTGAATTCAAATCAAGTCTTCACCTCTCCACTTCTCCCCACTCCACTGCATTCCATTCCTTCCCATTAGTCTCTATTCCAGTCCACTCCATTCCATTCCTTTCCATTCCATTCAATTCCATTCTATTCCATTCCATTCCATTCCATTCCATTCCACTTCTTCCATTCCATTCTGTTCCGTTCCACTGCTTTCCATTCCATTCTTTCCCATTGGAATCCACTCCCCTCCACTCCAATCCATTCGATTCCATTCAATTCAATTCAATTCCACTCTTCTCCACTCCAATCCTCTCCATTCCACCGCATTGCATTCCTTCCCATTCACCTCCATTCCGTTCCACTCCATTCCATCCCATTCCATTCCATTCCATCCCATTCCATTCCATTCCATTCCATTCCATCCCATTCCATTCCATTCCATTCCATTCCATCCCATTCGTTTCCACTGCATTCCACTCCCTTCCTTTCTTCTCCATTCCAATCCAATACCCTCCACTGCACTTTTTTCCATTCCATTCTATTCCATTCCATTCTATTCCATTCCGTTCCATTCCATTCCATTTTGTTCCACTAGAATCCACTCCACTCCACTCAAATCCAATCCGTTCCATTCCATTCAAATCCACTCTTCTCCACTCCATTCCTCTCCAATCCACTGCATTCCTTTACTCCCCATTGGCCTCCATTCTAGTCCAATCCATTCCTTTCCATTCTATTCCATTCCATTCCATTTCATTCCATTCCATTCCATTCCATTCCATTCCATTCCACTACACACCACTCCACTCCTCTCTACTGCGCTACATTCCATTCCTTCCCATTCGCCTCTGTTCCAGTCCAATCCACTCCATTATTTTCCATTCCATTCAATTCCATTCCATTCCACTCCGTTTAACTAAACTCCACTCCCTTCCTTTCTTCTCCATTTAAAACAACTACACTCCACCCCAATTTTTTCAATTCCCTTCCATTAGATTCCATTCCATTCCATTCCGTTCCATTCCATGCAATTCCACTGTATTCCACTCCACTCCACTCCATTCCTTTCTTCTCTATTCCACTCCACTGCACTCCACTGCACTTTTTTCCATTCCATTCCATTTCCATTGCAATGCATTCCATTCCATTCCAATTGATTCAATTGCATTTCATTCCTTTGTGCTTCACTCCACTCCATTCCTTTCTTCTCCATTCCACTCAACTTAATTCCACTCCTCTTTTTTCCATTCCAATCCATTAAATTCCATTGCATTCCATTCTATTCCATTCCATTCCATTACATTCCACGCCATTCCGTTCCGTTCCATTCCATTCCATTCCGTTCCCTTCCGTACCATTCCCTTCCATTCCAATCCATGCCATTCCATTCCATTTCACTCCATACCATTTCATTCCATTGCATTCCTTTCCACTACAATCCACTCCACTTGACTCCAATGCATTCAAATCCATTCTGTTAAATTCAAATCCACTCTTCTCCACTGCACACCTCTCCAGTCCACTGCATTCCATTCCTTGCAATTCGCCTCCATTCCATTGGAATGCTTTCCATTTCATTCAATTGCATTCCATTGCATTCCATTCCATTCCATTCAGCTGCATTCCACTCCACTCCACTCCATTTATTTCTTCTACGTTCCACTCCACTACACTCCACTGCCCTTTTTTCATTCCATTCTATTCCATGAAATTCCATTAAATTCCATTCCCTGCCCTTCCCCATTCCATTCCATTCCATGGTATTCCATTCCAATCCATTCCATTCCGTTCCATTGTATTCCATTCCATTCCATTCCATTCCATTCCATTCCATTCCATTCCAATCCATTCCATTCCGTTCCATTGTGTTCCATTCCATTCCATTCCAATCCATTCCATTCCATTCAATTCCATTCCATTCTTTTCCCGTAGAATCCACTCCACTCCACTCAAATCCATTCCATCCATTCCATTCTATATCAATCCACACTTCTACACTCCAGTCCTCTCCATTCCATTACATTCCATTCCTTCCCATTCCCCTCCATTCCAGTCCAGTCCATTCCTTTCCATTCCATTCTGTTCCTTTCCATTCCATTCCATTCCATTTCCTTCCATTCCACTCCATTCCATTTCCTTCCGTTCCACTCCATTCCACTCCACTCCTCTCCCTTCCTTTTTTCTCCATTCCACTCCAGTGCACTCCACTGCATTTTTTCCATTCCATTCCATTGCATTCAATTCGATTCCATTCCATTCCTTTCCAATCCATTCCATTTCATTCCATTCTTTTCCCCTAGAATCCATTTCACTCCAATCAAATACATTCCATTCCATTCCAATCCATTCCATTCCATGTTAATTCACTGTTCTCCACTCCAGTCCTCTGCAATCCATGGCATTCCAGTCCTTCCCATTCGATCCTTTCCAGTCCAGCCCATTCCATTCCATTCCATTCCATTCCATTCCATTCTATTCCATTCCATTTCCTTCCATTTCCATTTCCATTCCATTCCATTCCATTCCATTCTATTCCATTCCTTCCATTCCATTCCATTCCATTTCCTTCCATTCCATTCCAATCTACTCCACTCCACTCCCTTCCTTTCTTCTCCATTCCACTCCACTGCACCTCATTGCATGTTATTGCATTCCAATCCATTCCATTCCATTCCATTGCATTCCATTCCATTCCATTCCATTCCATTCCATTCCATTCTGTTCCATTCCTTTCCTTTCCATTCCATTCCATTCCATTTCATTTCATTCCGCTCTATTCCAATCCACTCCTCTCCCTTCCTTTTTTCTCCATTCCAATCCACTGCACTGCACTGTATTTTTCTCCCTTCCATTCCACTGCATTACTTTGCATTCCGTTCCATTCCAATCCATTCCATTCCATGTTAATTCACTGTTCTCCACTCCAGTCCTCTGCATTCCATGGCATTCCAGTCCTTCCCATTCGATCCTTTCCAGTCCAGCCCATTCCATTCCATTCCATTCCATTCCATTCCATTCCATTCCATTCCATCTTTTCCTCTTGAATCCACTCCACTCCACTCCAATCCATTCTATTTCATTAAAATCCACTCTACTCCTCTCCATTCCACTGCATTCCATTCCTTCCCATTTGCCTCCATTGCAGTCCACTGCATTCCATTCCATTCCATTCCATTCCTTTGCGTTCCATCCCTTACAATTCCATTCCACTCCATTCCACTCCCTTCTCCATTAAACTCCACTACACTCCAATGCACTTTTTTCCATTCCATTCCTTTCTATTCCAATCCATTCAATTCTTTTCCGTTCTTTTCCACAAGAATACACTCCACTCCACTCCAATCCATTCCATTCTCTTCCATTCAATTCAAATCCACTATTCCTCACTCCATTCCTCTCCACTCGACTACATTCTACTCCTTCCCTTTCGCCTCCATTCCAGTCCACTCCATTCCATTTCATTGCAATCCACTCCATTCCATTCCATTAAGTTCCACTCCAATCCACTCCACTCCATTCCACTCCAGTCCACTCACTTCCTTTATTCTCCATTCCACTTCACTGCAATCCACTGCACTCTTTTCCATTAAATCTCATTCCATTCCATTCCATTCCATTCCATTCCATTCCATTCCATTCCATTCCATTCCCCTTCATTCCCCTCAGCTATACTCCCTTCCTTTCTTCTCCATTTAAATCCTCTGCCATCCACTGCACTTTTTCCATTTCCATTGCATTCCATTCCATTCCATTCCATTGCATTCCATTCCATTGTATACCACTCAATTCAATTGCGTTCCATTCCACTGCATGCCATTCCATGCCATTCCATTCCATTCAACTCCATTCCATTCCATTCCATTCATTTCCTTTCCATTGCACGTAATTCCACTCCAATCCACTCCCTTCCAATCTTCTCCCTTACAATCCACAACACTACAGTGCACTTTTTTCCATTCCATTCCAATCTATTCTATTCCAGTCCATTACACTCAACTCCACTCCCTTCCTATCTTCTCCATTCCATTCCAATTTACTCCACTGCACATTTTTCCGTTCCATTCCACTCTATTCCGCTCAATTCCATTCCATTCCATTCCATTCCATTCCATTCCATTCCGATCCATTTCTTTACACTAGAATCCACTCCACTCCATGCCAATCCATTCCGTTCCATTCCATTCCATTCCATTCCATTCCATTCCATTCCATTCCATTCCATTCCATTCAAATCCACTCTTCTCCACTCCACTAATCTCCACTCCACTGCATTCTATTCCTCCCCATTCGCTTCCATTCCAATCCATTCCATTGCATTCCATTCCATTCCTTTCCACGACCTTCTACTCCACTCCTCTCCATTCCTTTCTTCTGCTTTCGACTTCAATAAACTTCACTGCCCTTTTTTCCATTCCATTCCATTCCATTTGAATCCACTCCATTCCACTCTTTCCATTCCTTTACATTCAAATCCACTCTACTCCACTCCAGTTCCTTCCATACTATCAAATTTGCATCCATTCCAGTCCACTCCATTCCATTCCATTCCATTCCATTCCATTCCATTCCATTCCATTCCATTGCTCTCCATTCTGCACCCCTCCACTCCCTACCTTTCTGCTCCAGTCAACTCCACTGCACTGCACTGCAGTTTTTTCCATTCCATTCCACCCCATTCCATTCATTTCATTCCATTACATTCCATTCCCCTCCGTGCATCTCCATTCCAATCCACTGCATTCCATTCCATTCCATTCGATTCCTCCTGAATCCACTCTATTCCCGTGCATTCCACTGCATTCCACTGCAGTCCACTCCATTGCATTTCTTTCCATGTCACACAACTCCACTACACTCCGCTCCATTCCATCCATTTGGAAAACACTGCACTCTACTCCATTCCATTCCATTCCTTTCCTTTTCATTGTGTTCTATTTTTTTGAATGCATTTAATTATTTTCCATTCCATTCCATTCTATTCAAATCAACTCCACTCCAATCCACTGCATTCCATTCCATTCCATTCCATTCCATTCTATTCCATTCCATTCCATTCCATTCTATTCCTTTCCATTCCATTCCATTCTCCTATAGGCATCTCCACTCCTATCCATTGCATTCCATTGTATTCCATTCTATTCTATTCCATTCCATTCCACCTGAACCCATTATACTCCCCTCCATTCCAGTCCACTCCATTCCACTCCATTCCATTCCTTCCCATTCCTCTCCACTCCATAACTCTTCTCTCCATTCCATTCAGTTCCAATACACTGTACACCACTCCACTCCCATCCATTCCATTCGTTTGAATTCAAATCTTCACCACTCCACTTCTCCCCACTCCACTGCATTCCATTCCTTCCCATTCGCCTCTATTCCAGTCCATTGCACTCCATTCCACTCCATTCCATTCCATTCCATTCCATTTCATACCATTCCATTCCATTTCATACCATTCCACTTCTTTCTGTTCCATTCTGTTCCATTCCACTGCTTTCCATTCCATTCTTTTCCACTGGAATCTACTCACCTCCACTCCAATCCATTCCATTCCATTACATTCAATTCAATTCCACTCTCCTCCACCCCAATCCTCTCCAGTCCACCGCATTGCAGTACTTCCCATTCACTTCCATTCCATTCCACTCCATTGCATTCCACTCCTTTCCACTGCATTCCACTCCCTTCCTTTCTTCTCCATTCCACTCCAATACACTCCACTGCACTTTTTTTCATTCCATTCTATTCCATTCCATTCCATTCCATTCCATTCCATTCCATTCCATTCCATTCCAGTCCACTTCTTCCCTTCCATTCTGTTCCGTTCCACTGCTTTCCATTCCATTCTTTTCCATTGGAATCCACTCCCTTCCACTCCAATCCATTCCATTCCATTAAATTCAATTCAATTCCACTCTTCTCCACTCCAATCCTCTCCATTCCAACGCATTGCATTCCTTCCCATTCACCTCCATTCCGTTCCACTCCATTCCATCCCATTCCATTCCATTCCATTCCATTCCACTCGTTTCCACTGCATTCCACTCCCTTCCTTTCTTCTCCATTCCACTCCAATACACTCCACTGCACCTTTTTCCATTCCATTCTATTCCATTCCATTCTATTCCATTCCGTTCCATTCCATTCCATTTTGTTCTACTAGAATCCACTCCACTCCACTCATTTCCAATCCCTTCCATTCCATTCAAATCCACTCTTCTCCACTCCACTCCTCTCCAATCCACTGCATTCCTTTACTCCCCATTGGCCTCCATTCTAGTCCAATCCATTCCTTTCCATTCTATTCCATTCCATTCCTTTCCATTCCCTTGTATTCCATTCCACTACACACCACTCCACTCCTCTCTAGTGCACTACATTCCATTCCTTCCCATTCGCCTCTGTTCCAGTGCAATCCACTCCATTTTATTCCATTCCATTCAATTCCATTCCATTCCACTCCGTTTAACTAAACTCCACTCCCTTCCTTTCTTCTCCATTTAAAACAACTACACTCCGCCCCAATTTTTTCAATTCCTTTCCATTAGATTCCATTCCATTCCATTCCATTCCATTCTATTCCATGCAATTCCACTGTATTCCACTCCACTCCACTCCATTCCTTTCTTCTCTATTCCACTCCACTGCACTCCACTGCACTTTTTTCCATTCCATTCCATTACATTGCAATGCATTCCATTCCAGTCCAATTGATTCAATTGCATTTCATTCCTTTGTGCTTCACTCCACTCCATTCCTTTCTTCTCCATTCCACTCCACTTAATTCCACTCCTCTTTATTCCATTCCAATCCATTAAATTGCATTGCATTCCATTCTATTCCATTCCATTCCATTCCATTCTGTTCTGTTCCATTCCGTTCCGTTCAGTTCCGCTCCATTCCATTCCATTCCAATCCATGCGATTCCATTCCATTTCACTCCATACCATTTCATTCCATTACATTCCTTTCCACTACAATCCACTCCACTCGACTCCAATGCATTCAAATACATTCCATTAAATTCAAATCCACTCTTCTCCACTGCACACCTCTCCAGTCCACTTCATTCCATTCCTTGCAAATCGCCTCCATTCCATTGGAATCCTTTCCATTTCATTCAATTCCATTCCATTGCATTCCATTCCATTCCATTCAGCTGAATTCCACTCCACTCCACTCTATTTATTTCTTCTACATTCCACTCCACTACACTCCACTGCCCTTTTTTCATTCCATTCTATTCCATGAAATTCCATTAAATTCCATTCCCTGCCATTCCATTCCATTCGATTCCATTCCATTCCATTCCATTGCATTCCATTCCAATCCATTCCATTCCCTTCCATTGTATTCCATTCCATTCCATTCCAATCCATTCCATTCCATTCTTTTCCCGTAGAATCCACTCCACTCCACTCAGATCCATTCCACCCATTCCATTCTATATCAATCCACACTTCTACACTCTAGTCCTCTCGACTCCATTACATTCCATTCCTTCCCATTCCCCTCCTTTCCAGTCCAGTCCATTCCTTTCCATTCCATTCTGTTCCTTTCCATTCCATTCCATTCCATTTCATTCCATTCCAATCCATTCGATTTCCTTCCGTTCCACTCCATTCCACTCCACTCCTCTCCCTTCCTTTTTTCTCCATTCCACTCCACTGAATTTTTTCCATTCCATTCCATTGCATTCAATTCGATTCCATTCCATTCCTTTCCATTCCATTCCATTTCATTCCATACTTTTCCCCTAGAATCCATTGCACTCCAATCAAATACATTCCATTCCATTCCAATCCATTCCATTCCATGTTAATCCACTCTTCTCCACTCCAGTCCTCTGCAATCCACGGCATTCCAGTCCTTCCCATTCGATCCTTTCCAGTCCAGCCCATTCCATTCCATTCCATTCCATTCCATTCCATTCCATTCCATTCCATTCCATTCCATTCCATTCCATTCCTTTCCATTTCCTTCCATTCCATTCCATTCCATTTCCTTCCATTCCATTCCAATCTACTCCACTCCACTCCCTTCCTTTCTTCTCCTTTCCACTCCACTGCACCTCACTGCATGTTATTGCATTCCAATCCATTCCATTCCATTCCATTCCATTCCATTCCATTCCATTCCATTCCATTCCTTTCCATTCCATTCCATTTCATTCCATTCCACTCTATTCCACTCCACTCCTCTCCCTTCCTTTTTTCTCCATTCCAATCCACTGCACTGCACTGTATTTTTCTCCCTTCCATTCCACTGCATTCCATTCCATTCCATTCCATTCCATTCCATTCCATTCCATTCCATTCCATTCTTTTCCTCTTGAATCCACTCCACTCCACTCCAATCCATTCTATTTCATTAAAATCCACTCTTCTCCTCTCCATTCCACTGCATTCCATTCCTTCCCATTTGTCTCTATTGCAGTCCACTGCATTCCATTCCATTCCATTCCATTCCATTCCTTTGTGTTCCATCCCTTACAATTCCATTCCACTCCATTCCACTCCCTTCTCCATTAAACCCCACTACACTCCAATGCACTGTTTTCCATTCCATTCCTTTCTATTCCAATCCATTCAATTCTTTTCCGTTCTTTTCCACAAGAATACACTCCACTCCACTCCAATCCATTCCATTCCCTTCCATTCAATTCACATCCACTATTCCTCACTCCATTCCTCTCCACTCGACTACATTCTACTCCTTCCCTTTCGCCTCCATTCCAGTCCACTCCATTCCATTTCATTGCAATCCACTCCATTCCATTCCATGAAGTTCCACTCCAATCCACTCCACTCCATTCCACTCCAGTCCACTCACTTCCTTTATTCTCCATTCCACTTCACTGCAATCCACTGCACTCTTTTCCATTAAATCTCATTCCATTCCATTCCATTCCATTCCATTCCATTCCATTCCATTCCATTCCATTCCTCTTCATTCCACTCAGCTATACTCCCTTCCTTTCTTCTCCATTTAAATCCTCTGCCATCCACTGCACTTTTTCCGTTTCCATTGCATTCCATTCCATTCCATTCCATTCCATTCCATTCCATTCCATTCCATTCCATTCCATTGCATTCCATTCCATTGCATACCATTCAATTCAATTGCGTTCCATTCCACTGCATGCCATTCCATGCGATTACATTCCCTTCAACTCCATTCCATTCCATTCCATTCCTTTCCTTTCCATTGCACGTAATTCCACTCCACTCCACTCCCTTCCTATCTCTTCCCTTACAATCCACAGCCCTACAATGCACTTTTTTCCATTCCATTCCAATCTATTCTATTCCAGTCCATTATACTCAACTCTACTGCCTTCCTTTGTTCTCCATTCCATTCCAATTTACTCCACTGCACATTTTTCCATTCCAATCCACTCTATTCCATTCCATTCCATTCAATTCCACTCCATTCCATTCCATTCCAATCCATTTCTTTACACTAGAATCCACTCCACTCCATGCCAATCCATGCCAATCCATTCCATTCCATTCCATTCCATTCAAATCCACTCTTCTCCACTCCACTAATCTCCACTCCACTGCATTCTATTCCTCCCCATCCGCTTCCATTCCAATCCATTCCATTGCATTCCATTCCTTTCCTTTCCACGACCTTCTACTCCACTCCACACCATTCCTTTCTTCTGCATTCCACTTCAATAAACTCCACTGCCCTTTTTTCCATTCCATTCCATTCCATTCCATTTGAATCCACTCCATTCCACTCTTTCCATTCCTTTCCATTCATATCCACTCTTCTCCACTCCACTGCCTTCCATACCATCCCATTCGCCTCCATTCCAGTCCACTCCATTCCATTGCATTCCATTCCATTACATTCCTCTCCATTCTGCACCCCTCCATTCCCTACTTTTCTTCTCCATTCCACTCCATTGTACTCCACTGCAGTTTTTTACATTCCATTCCAGCCCATTCCATTCATTCCATTCCATTGCATTCCATACCCCTCCGTGGAACTCCTTACCAATCCACTGCATTCCTTTCCATTCCATTCCATTCCACGTGAATCCACTCTACTCCCCTCCATTCCACTGCAGCCCACTCCATTGCATTCCTTTCCATGTCACTCAACTCCACTACACTCTGCTGCATTCCGTTCATTTACAAAACACTGCACTCCACTCCATTCCATTCCATTCTATTCCTTTTCGTTGTTTTCCTTTGTTTTCGTTTACATTTTCCTTATTTTTCCATTCCTTTCCTTTCTATTCCAATCCACTCCACTGCAAGCCGCTGCATTCCATTCCATTCCATTCTATTTCATCCCATTCCAATCCATTCCCTTATAGACATCTCCGCTCCAATCCATTGCATTCCATTCTTTTCCATTCTATTCCATTTCATTCCATTCCACCTGAATCCACTCTACTCCCCTCCATTCCACTCTACTCCATTCCATTCCATTCCATTCCTTCCCATTCCACTCCACTCCATAACACTTCTCTCCATTCCTTTCACTTCCAATACAGTGTACGGCACTCCACTCCCATCCATTCCATTCCATTTATTTGAATTCAAATCTAGTCTTCACCTGTCCACTCCTCTCCACTCAACTGCATTCCATTCCTTCCCATTCGCCTCTATTCCAGTCCACTCCATTCCATTCCATTCCTTTCCATTCCATTCCATTCCATTCCATTCCATTCCATTCCATTCCATTCCATTCCACTTCTTTGTGTTCCATTCTGTTCCATTCCATTGCTTTCCATTCCATTCTTTTCCACTGGAATCCACTCCCCTCCACTCCATTCTATTCCATTCCATTACATTCAATTCAATTCCACTCTTCTCCACTCCAGTCCTCCCCAATCCACTGCATTGCATTCCTTCCAATTCACCTCCATTTCTTTCCACTCCATTCCATTCCATTCCATTCCACTCCTTTTCACTGCATTCCACTTCCTTCCTTTCTTCTCCATTCCACTCCACTGCACTCCACTGCACTTTTTTCCATTCCATTCTATTCCATTCCATTCCATTCCTTTCCATTTTGTTCCACTAGAATCCAATCCACTAAACTCCAATCAAATCCATTCCATTCCAATCAAATCCACTCTTCTCCACTCCACTCCTCTCCAATCCACTGCATTCCTTTGCTCCTCATTGGCCTCCTTTCTAGTCCAATCCATTCGTTTCCATTCTATTCCATTCCGTTCCTTTCTATTCCATCCATTCCATTCCATTCCATTCCATTCCATTCCATTCCATTCCATTCCATTCCATTCTGTTCCATTCGATTCCATTCCATTCCATTCCATTCCCTTTCATTCCATTCCATTTCATTTCTTTCCATTCTACTACACGCCACTCCACTCCTCTCCACTCCACTGCATTCCATTCCTTCCCTTTCTCCTCCGTTCCTGTCCACTACACTCCATTATATCCCGTTCCATTCAATTCCATTCCATTCCACTCCATTTAACTCCACTCCACTCCCTTCCTTTCTTCTCCATTTAACACAACTACACTCCACCTGGTTTTTCAATTCTTTTCCATTAGATTCCGTTCCATTCCATTCTATTCTTTTCCACTAGTATCAACTGCACTCCACTGCATTCCATTCCATTCCATTCTATTACACTTCATTCAACTCCACTCCAAACCTTTCCTTTCTTCTCCATTACTCTCCACTGCAATCTATTGCAATTTTTTAAATTCTGTTTCATTCCACTCCATTCCATTGAAGTCTATTCCTTTCCATGCCATTCCATTCCATTATTTTCCCATAGAATCCATTCCATTCCATTCCAATATATTCCATTCCATTCCATTTCATTCAAGTCCACTCTTCTCCACTGCACTCCTCTCCTCTCTACTGCATTCCATTCATTCCCATTCGCTGCCATTGCACTCCAATCCATTCGATTCCTTTGCATTCCATTTACTTCCATTTAATTCCATTCCATTCCCTTCCTTTCCATTCTGCTCCACTCCCTTCCTTTCTTCTCCATTCCACTCCGCTGCAATCTACTTTACTTTTTCCCATTCCATTACATTCCATTCCGTTCCTTTGCATTCCATTCAATTCCATTCCATAATATTCCATTCCATTCCATACCATTCCATTCAATTCCATTCCATAATATTCCATTCCCTTCCATACCATTCCATTCCACTCCACTCCCTTGCTTTCTTCTCCTTTTCTCTCCACTGAACTCCACTGCAATTTTTCCCATTCCATTCCATTCCATTCCTTCCGTTCCATTGCCTCCCTTTCCCTTCCGTTCCGTTCCCTTCCTTTCCATTCCATTGCAATTCATTCCATTACATTCCATTACTTTCCATTCCTTTCCATTCCATTCCACTCCTCTCCCTTCTTTCTTCTCCATTCCTCTCCACTGCACTCCATTCCATTACATTCCATTACTTTCCATTCCTTTCCATTCCATTCCACTCCTCTCCCTTCTTTCTTCTCCATTCCTCTCCACTGCACTCCACTGCAATTTTTCCCATTCCATTACATTCCATTGCATTCCATTCCTTTCTATTCCGTTCTATTCCTTTCCATTAGACTCCACTCTCTTCCTTTCTTCCCCATTCCCCTCTATTGCACTCCACTGCACTTTTTTTCTATTACTTTCCATTCTATTGCATTGCATTGCATTCCATTCCATTCCTTTCAATTCCATCCCGTTCCATTCCGTTCCATTCCATTCCATTCAAATCTTCTCCACTCCACTGCATTCCACTGTTTCCCATTCGCCTTGATTCCAATCCACTCAATTCCATTCCTTTCCATCTATTCTACCCCATTCCATTCCATTCCACTCCATTCCACTACACACCACTCCACTCCTCTCCACTACACTGCTTTCCATTCCTGACCATTCTCCTCCGTTCCAGTCCACTCCACTCCATTCCATTCCATTCCATTTCATTCCAATCCATTTCATTCCACTCCATTTAGCTACACTCCCCTACCTTCCTTTTTTCTCCATTTAACACAAGTACACTCCACGGCATTTTTTCCATTCCATTCCATTCCATTCCATTCCATTCCATTCCATTCCTTTCCATTCCATTCCATTGTTGTCCACTAGAATCCATTTCACTCCACTCCATTCATTTCCATTCCATTCCATTCCATTCCATTTCACTCCACTCCACTCCCTTCCTTTCTTCTCCATTCCACCACAGGGCACTCAACTGCACATTTTTCAATTCTCTTCTATTCCATTCTATTCCATTTCACTCTATACCATTCAATTCCATTCCATTCCATGCCAATCAATTCCATTCCATTCCATACCATTCCATTCCATTCCACTCGATTCCATTGCATTCCTTTCCTTTCTATTCCATTCTATTCCATGCCATTAAACTCCACTCTCTTCCTTTCTTCCACATTCCCCTCTATTGCACTCCACTGCGTTTTTTCCATTACTTTCCATTCTTTTGCATTGCATTGTATTGCATTCCATTCCATTCCTTTCAATTCCATCCCATTCCATTCCGATCCATTCCATTCCATTCAAATCCTCTCTACTCCACTGCACTCCTCTCCACTCCACTGCATTCCATTGTTTCCCATTCGCCTTGATTCCAATCCACTCAATTCCATTCCATTCTATCTATTCTATCCCATTCCATTCCATTCCACTCCATTCCACTAAACACCACTCCACTCCTCTCCACTACACTGCTTTCTATTCCTGACCAGTCTCCTCTGTTCCAGTCCACTCCACTCCATTCCATTCCATTCCATTCCAATCCATTTCATTCCACTGCATTTAGCTACACTCCATTACCTTCCTGTCTTCTCCTTTTAACACAAGTACACTCCACCGCAGTTTTTTCCATTCCATTCCATTCCATTCCATGCCATTCCATTCCATTCCATGCCATTCCATTCCATTCCATTCCATTCCATTCCATGCCATTCCATTCCATTGTTGTCCACTAGAATCCACTTCACTCCACTCCATTCAATTCCATTCCGTTCCATTCCATTCCATTCCATTCCAATCCATTCAACTCCACTCCCTTCCTTTCTTCTCCATTCCACCCCAGTGCAGTCAACTGCACCTTTTTCAATTCTCTTCTATTCCATTCTATTCCATTTCACTCTATTCCATTCAATTCCATTCCATTCCATGCCAATCGATTCCATTCCATTCCATACCATTACATTCAATTCCATTCTTTTCCCCTAGAACGCAGTACACTCCAATCCAATACATTCCATTGTATTCCATTCCTTTCAAATCCACTCTTCTCCAATCCACACCTCTCCACTCCACTGCATTCCATTCTTTCCCTTTTGCTACCTTTCCATTGCAATCCATTCCATTCCATTCCATTCCACTCCATTCCCTTCCTTTCATCTTCTTTCCAGTCCACTCCACTCCACTGCACTTTTGTCCGTTACATTCCATTCGATTCCATTGCATTCCATTCCATTCCATTAAATTCCATTCCATTCCATTCCATTCTATTGTATTCCAATCCATGACATTCCATTCCCCTCCACACAACTCCACTCCAATCCACTGCATTCCATTCCATTCCATTCTATTCCATTCCATTCCATTCCTCATGATTCCACTCTTCTCACCTTCTTTCCATCCTACTCCACTCCACTCCATTCCACTCCTCCCTATTCCACTCCACTAAACTCCTCTCCATTCCATTCATTTCCAATACACTGCAGTTCACTCCACTCCACTCTATTTCATTTCACACGTTTTCATACCATTCTATTGTATTCCTTTCCATTCCGTTACTTTCCATTCCAGCTCATTTTACTCCAATCCTCTCCACTCAAATCCACTTCATTCCATTCCATTCCATTGAATTCCGTTAAATTCAATTCATATCCACTCTTCTCCAATCCACTCCTCTCCACTCCACTGCATTCCATTTCTTCCTATTCACCTCCTTTCCATTCCATTCCATTCCACGCCATTCCATTCCATTCAATTCCATTCCATTCCGTTCCATTCCATTCCAGTATCTTCCATTCCATTCCACTCCATTCCACTCCACTTCCCTCCCTTCCCTTTTTCTCCATTCCATTCCACTACACTCTACTGCACTTTTTTCCATTCCATACCATTCCTTTCCTTTCCGTTCCATTCCATTCTTTTCCGTTCCACTCCATTCCATTCCATTCCATTCCATTCCATTCCATTCCATTCCATTCCATTCCATTCCATTCCTTTCCAATGCACTCCATTCCATTCTATTCCATTCCATTCCATTCCGTTCCATTCCACTCCACGCAACTCCACTCCAATCTGCAGCATTCTGTTCCATTCCATTCTATTCCATTCCATACCATTCCACATGAATCCACTCTACTCCCCTCCATTCCCTTGCACTCCATTCCACTCCATTGCAATCCTAAACATTCCACTCCACTCCCCTCCTTTCAATTGCACTCCATTCCACTCCATTCCAATTCTAACCATTCCACTCCACTCCACTACATTCTTATCCATTCCTTTCATTTCCAATACACTGAACTCCATTCCCCTCCATTTCATTCTATTCAATTCCTTTTCATTCCATTCCATTGTATTTGAGTCCATTCCATTACTTTCCAATCTATTCCATTCTAGTCTAATCCATTCCACTCCAATCCACTGCTTTCCATTCCATTCCATTCCATTCCAATCCACTGCATTACATTCCATTCCTTTATGTTCCATTGCATTACATTGCATTCCCCGCCACACAACTCCACTCCATTCCACTGCATTCTATTCCATTGCATTCTATTCCAATCCATTCCATTGCACCTGAATCCACTCTAGTCCCCTAATTGCAACTCCACTCCACTCCATTCCATTCCTACCCATTCCACTACACTCCACTACACTATGCTCCATTCCATTCCATTCCAATACACTGCACTCCACTCCACTCCATTCATTCCCATTACACTCCACTCGACTACACTACACTCCATTCCTTTCAATTCCAATACACTGCACTCCACTCCGCTCTACTCACTTCCATTCCATTCCTTTTCATTCTGTTCCAATTTATTCCATTCCATTCCCTTACTTTTCATTCAATTCCATTTTATTCAATCCACTACACTCGTATCTACTGTTTTCCATTCCATTCCATTACGTTGCTTTCCATTCCATTCAAATCATATCCACTCTACTCATCTCCACTCCTCTCCACTCCACTTTTTTCCTTTCCTGCCACTTTGCCTCCATTCCACTCCATTCCACTGCATTCCATTCCATTCCATTTCATTCTTTTCCGTGTCATTGCATTCCACCCCATTCCATTCCATTCCTTTCCACTCCATTCCACTCATTCCTATTCCACTCTACTGCTCTCCACTTTACTTTTCTCCATTCCATTCCATTCTATTCTGTTCTGTTCCATCCCATTCCATTGCATTCCATTCCATTGTATTCCATTCCACTGCATTCCAATCCATTCCATTCCATTAAATTCTTTTTGAATAGAATCTACTTCACTCCACTCCCTTCCTTTCTTCTCCATTCCACTCCACTGCACTCCGCTGCACTTTTTCCATTCCGTTCCTTTCCATTCCATTCCATTGCATTGCATTCCATTCCATTGCATTCTATTGTATTACATTCCATTCCATTGCATTCCATATCTTTGCATTGGATTCCAATCCATTCCATTCCATTCCATTTTATTCTGTTCCATTCCATTCCATTCCATTCCATTCCATTCCGTTCCATTCCGTTCTGTTCCGTTCCGTTCCGTTCCGTTCCATTCCATTCCATTCCATTCCATTCCCTTCTTTTCCACTGGAATCCTCTCGACACCACTGCAATCCATTCCACTACCTTCCATTCAATTCAAATCCACTTATCTCCACTCCACTCCTCTCCAGTACACTGCGTTCAATTTCTTCCAATTCCCCTCCATTCCAATCCACTCCATCCTATTCCATTCCAATCCTATCCACTCCACTCCACTCCCTTCCTTTCTTCTCCTTTCCACTCAACTGCACTCCACTGCACTTTTTTTCCGTTCCATTCCATTCCATTCCATTCCAATCCATTCAATTCCATTCCAATCCTTTGAATTCCCCTCCATGCAACTCCACTCCAATCCACTGCATTCCATTCTATTCCTTTCCATTCCATTCAATTCCACCTGAATCCACTCTGTACCCCTCCATTCCACTCCACCCCACTCCACTCCATTCCATTCCTTCCCATTACACTCCACTCCAAAAGTCTCCTCTCCATTCCTTTCAATTCCTGTACACTTCATTCCACTCCACTTCATTCCATTCCATTCCATTACTTTTCATTCCATTCCATTCCATTCCATTACTTTTCATTCCATTCCACTGTATTCCATTCCATTCCAGTATGTTCCATTAAGTTCCATTCTACTCCAATCCACTCCATTCCAATTCACTGCATTCTATTCTGCTCCATTCCATTGTATTCTATTCCATTCCATTCCACTCTATTCCATTCCATTCCATTCCATTCCATTCCATTCCAATCCATTGTTTTCCATTAGAATCCACTCTTCCCCACTCCACTGCATTCCATTCATTCCCATTTGGATCCATTCCCCTCCATTCCATTGTATTCCGTTCTATTCCATTCCATTCCATTCCATTCCATTCCATTTCTTTCCATTCCATTCCATTGCACTTCATTCCATTACTTCCCATTCCACTCCACTGCTCTCCACTGCACTCTTGTCCATTCCATTCCATTCCATTCCTTTCCATTTTTTTCCGTTCCGTCCCATTCCATTGCATTCCATTACATTGTGTTCGATTCCATTGCATTGCATTGCATTCCATTCCATTCCATTCCATTCCATTCCATTCCATTCTTTTCTATTAGAATCCACTGCACTCCACTCCATTCGATTGCATTCCTTGTCATTCAATTCAGATACACTCTTCTCCACTCCACTCCTCTCCACTCCACTCCTCTCCAGTGCACTGCATTCCTTTCCTTCCCTTTCGCCTCCATTATAGTCCACTACATTCCATTCCATTCCATTCCATTCCATTCCATTCCATTCCATTCCATTCCATTCCATTCCATTCCATTCCATTCCGTTCCACACCATTCCACTCCACTCCACTCCCTTCCTTTCTTCTCCATTCCACTCCACTACACTCCAATGCACTTTTTCAATTTCATTCCATTCCATTCCATTCTTTTCCACTGGAATCCACTCCACACCAGTCCAATCCATTCCATTACCTTCCATTTAATTCTCATCCACTCTTCTCCACTCTACTCTTCTCCGTTACACTGCGGTCCATTCCTTCCAATTCGCCTGCATTCCAATCCACTCTATTCCATTCCATTCTATTCCATTCCATTCCATTCCATTCCTATCCATTCCACTCCCTTCCTTTCTTCTCCTTTCCACTCCACTGCTCTTTTTTCTATCCATTCCATTCCATTCCATTCCAATCCATTCTATTACATTCCATTCCATTCAATTCCCCTCCATGCATCTCCACTCCAATCCACTGCATTCCATTCCATTCCATTCCATTCCATTCCATTCCATTCCATTCCATTCCACCTGAAACCACTCTATACCCCTCCATTGCACTGCACCCCTCTCCACTCTATTCCATTCCTTCCCATTCCACTCCTCTCCACTACCCTCCTCTCCTTTCCTCTCAATTCCAATACACTTCATTCCACTCCACTCCTTTCCATTCCATTACATTACTTTTCATTCCGTTCCATTGTATTCATACCATTCCAATGCATTCCACTCCTTTCCATTCTACTCTAATCCACTCCACTCCAATCTACTGCATTCCATTCCATTCCATTCAATTCCATTGCCTTCCTTTCCATTCCTTTCGATTCCATTGCATTCTATTCCATTAGATTCCTTTCTTTTCCACTAGAATCCACTCCTCTTCATTCCAATCCTTTCCATTCTATTTCATTCAATTCAAATCCAGTCTTCTCCACTCCACTCCTCTCCAGTCCACTGCAGTCCATTTCTTCCCATTCACCTCCATTCCATTCCATTCCATTCCATTCCATTCCATTCCATTCCATTCAATTAAACTCCACCCCTCTCCACTCCGTTCCATTCCATCCCATTCCACTCCTCTCCACTAGCCTCCACTGCTTTCCTTTCAATTCCAATACACTTCATTCTACTCCACTCCATGCCATTTCATGCCATTACTTTTCATTCTGTCACATTGTATTCATTCCATTCTAATTCATTTGATTCCTTTCCATGCTACTCCAATCCACTCCACTCCAATCCACTCCACTAAAATCCACTCCACTCCAATCCACTGCATTCCATTCCATTCCATGCCATTGCATTCCATTCAAATCCACTCTTCTCCACTACAGTGCTCTCCAGTCCACTGCAGTCCATTCCTTCCCATTCGTCTCCATTCCAGTCCACTCCATTCGATTGAACTCAATTCCACTCCACTCCACTCCCTTCCTTTCTTCTCCATTGCACTCCTCTGCACTCCACTACACTTTTTTAAATTCCAATACATTCCATTCCAATCCATTCCATTACATTCCATTGCTTTCAATTCCCCTCCATGGAACTCCACTCCAATCCACTGCATTCCATTCCATTCCATTCTATTCCATTCCCCGTGAATCCACTCTAATCCCCTGCATTCCACTCCACTGTACTCCACTCGATTCCATTCCTTCCCATTCCACTCCACTCCACTGCACTGCATTGTTCTCTGTTCAATTCAATTCCGATAGACTACACTCCCATCCACTCCATTGCATTACATTCCATTCTTTTTAATTGGGTTCCATTGTATTCCATTCCATTCCATTACCTTTCATTCCAATTCATTCTACTCCACTCAAATCCACTCCAATCCACTGCATTCCTTTCCATTCCTTTTCATTGCCTTCCATTCCATTTAATTCAAATCTACTTTTCTCCACTCGTCACCTCTCCACTCCACTGCATTCCATTCCTTCCCATTCACCTCCATTCTTGTCCACTCCATTGCATTCCATTCCATTCCATTCCACTCCATTCTTTTCCACTAGAGTGCAATCCACTACACTCCAATCCATTCCATTCCAATCCATTCTGTAAAAATACACTCATCTCCACTCCACTGCTCTCCATTCCTCTGCATTCTGTCCCTTCTCTTTTGCCTGAATTCCAGTCCACTTCATTCATTCCATTCCATTCCATTCAACTCCATTCCACTCCACTCTTCTCCCGTCCTTTCTTCACTATCCCACTCCACTGAACTCCACTGCACTTTTTTCCATTCTGTTCCATTCCATTCCATTCCATTCCTTCCCATTAAATTCCATTCTTTTTCACTAGAATCCATTCCACTCCACTCCAATCCATTCCATTCCATTTCATTCCATTGAATTCTAACGCACTGTTTTCCACTCCCCTCCTCTGCACTCAACTGCAATCCATTTCTCCCCTTCGCCTCCATTCCAGACCACTCCCTTCCATTCCATTCCATTCCACTCTAATTCACTGCTTTCCACTCCACTCCACTCCCTTCCTTTCTTCTCCATTTCATCCCACTGCACTCCTCTGCACTTTTTTCCATTCCATTCCATTCCATTCCATTCCATTCCATTCCATTCCATCCCATTCCATCCCATTCCATTCTGTTTCACTCCATGATACTCCACTCCAATCCACTGTATTCCATTCCATTCCATTCCATTGCATTCCACTCCATTCCATTCCATTCCATTCATTTCCACCTGAATCCACTCTACGCCCCTCCATTCCACTCCACTCCACTCCACTCCATTTCATTCCTTCCCATTCCACTTCCTTCCAATTCACTCCTCTCTATTCTATTTATTTCCACTACACTCCATTATACTCCACTGCATTCCATTCCATTCCATACATTTTCATTTCTCTCCATTGCACACCATTCCATTCCATTAATTTCCATTCCATTCCATTCCTTTCTACTCAAATCCACTCCACTCCAATTCACTGCATTCATTCCATTCCATTCCATTCTATTCCATTGCTTTCCGTTCCATTCAATTCAAATCAACTCTTCTCGACTCCTCTCCTCTCCACTAAACTGCATTCCATTCCTTCCCATTCTCTCCATTCCCGTCCATTCCATTCCATTCCATTCCATTCCATTCCATTCTATTCCACCCACTCCACTCCCTTCCTTTCTCTCCATTCCACTCCACTGCAATCCACTGCCTTTCCTTGGATTCCATTCCTTTCCTTTGCACTGCATTCCATACCATTCCATTCCATTCAATTCCAATCAAATAAATTCCATTCCATTCCCATCCATTAAATTCCATTCCATTCCCCACCATGCAGCTTCACTTCAATCCACTGCAGTCCATTCTTTTCCATTCTCTTCCATTCTATTCCCTTCCATCTGAATCCCCTCTACTCCCCTCCATTCCACTGCACTCCACTCCCCTCCATTCCATTACTTCCCATTCCACTCCACTCCACTTATCTCCACTCCATTCTATTCATTTGAAATACTCTGCACTCCACTCCAGTCCATTCCATTCAATTCCATTACTTTTCATTCCGTTTCATTGTATTCCATTCCATTCCATTCTATTCCATTACTTTCAATTCCATTCCACTCTACTCCAATCCTCTCCACTCCACCCCATTCCATTCCATTCCATTCCACTCCACTCCACTCCCTTCCTTTCTTTTCTATTCCACTCCACTGCACTCTTCTGCACTTTCTTCCATTCCATTCCATTCCATTCCTATCCGTTCCGTTCTATTCCATTCCATTCCATTCCACGTGAATCCGATGTTCTCACCTCCATTCTACTCCACTCCACTCCTCTCCATTCTATTCCTTCCCATTCAACTCCACTCCTATACTCTTCTCTCCTGTCTTTTCATTTTGAATACACTGCAGTCCACTCCACTCCATTCCATTTCATTCCTCACCTTTTCTTTCTGTTCCATTGTATTCCGTTCCATTGCATTTCTTTCCATTGCATTCCTGTTCTTTCCATTCCATTCCATTCTACTCCAATCCACTCCACTCCAATCCACCGGATTCCATTCCATTCCATTACATTGTATTCCGTACCATTCATTTAAAATCCACTATTCTCCACTGCACTGCTGTCTACTCCATTGCATTCAATTCCTTCCCATTCGCCTCCATTGCTGTCCACTCCATTCCATTCCGTTCCATTCAATTCCATTACATTCTATTCCATTTCACTCCATTCCAATCCACTCCACTCCATTCCTTTCTTCTCCATTCCACTCCACTCCACTCCACTGCTCTTTTTTCCATTCCATTCCATTCCATTCATTTCCGTTCCATTCCGTTGCATTCCATTCCATTCCATTCCATTCCATTCCATTCCATTCCACTCCATATCATTCCATTACACTGCATTCCTTTCCACTAGAATCCACTCGATGCCACTCCAATCCTTTTCATTCCATTCAAATTCCCTCTTCTCCACTCCACTCCTCTGCACTCCCTTGAATTCCATTCCTTCCCCTTCGCCTCCATTCCATTCCATTCCATTCCTTTCCAATCCATTCAACTGCCTTCCCTTGCATTCCGTTCCATTCCATTCCATTCCACTCCATTACATTCCACTCCGTTCCCTTTCTTTCTTCTACATTCCTCTCCACTGCACTCCACTGCCCTATTTTATGTTCAATTCTGTTCCATTTCATTTCAATCCATTCCATTCCATTCCATTCCATTCCATTTCATTCCATTCCATTCCTTTCCATTTCATGCCATTACATGCCATTCCATTTCATTCCATTCCAATCCATTCCATTCCATTCCATTCCATTCCATTCCAATTCGTGCCATTCAATTTAATATAATTGCTTTCCATTCCATGCCACTCCATTCCATTCCATTGCATTCCATTCCATTACATTACATTCCATTACATTCCCCTCCGTTCCATTCCATTCCATTCCATTACATTCCCCTCCATGCAATTCCAATCCAATCCACTACATTCCATTCCATTATATTCCATTCTATACTAATCCATTCCATTACTTTCATTTCCGTTCCATTATACTCCAATCCACTCCAATCCAATCCACTGCATTCCATTCCATTCCATTTCTTACCATTGTATTGCATTCCATTCAATACAAATCCACTGTTCTCCACTCCACTCCTCTCCATTCCACTGCATTCCATTCCTTCGCATTCTCCTCCATTTCAGTCCACTCCATTCCATTCCATTCCATTCCATTCCATTCTATTCCTTTCCATTCCACTCCTTTCCACTCCACTGTACTGCATTCCTTTCTTCTTCATTCCAATACACGGCACTCCACTGCACCTTTTTACTTTCCATTCCATTCCATTCCATTCCCTTCCTTTCCATTCCATTCCACTCCTTTCCACTCCACTGTACTGCATTCCTTTCTTCTTCATTCCAATACACGGCACTCCACTGCACCTTTTTACATTCCATTCCATTCCATTCCATTCCCTTCCATTCCATTCCATTCCGTTCCGTTCCATTCCACTCCATTCTACTCCGATCCTATCTTTTGCATTCCAGTGTATTTCAAACCACTGCACTTTACTCCATTCCATTAAATTCCATTCCATTCCATTCCATTGCATTCCACTCCATTCCACTGCATTCCATTCCATTGCATTCCATTCCATTCCATTCCCCTGCATTCCATTCTATTCCATTTGATTGCATTGCATTCCAATCAATACAAATCCACTCTTCTCCACGCCACTCCTCTCCAATCCACTGCATTGCATTCTTTCCCATTCGCGTACATTGCAGTCAACTTCATTCCATTCCATTCCATTCCTTTTCATTCCATTCCTTTGCATTCCATTCCACTACATTCCGTTCAGCTCCATTCCACTCAATTTCACTCCCTTTCTTTCTTCTCCATTTAACTGCACTGCACTCCGCTGCATGTTTTTCCATTCCCTTCCATTCCAGTCCATTCCATTCAATTCCATGCCATTCCATGACATTCTTTTCCCCTAGAATCCACTCAACTCCACTCCAATACCTTCAATTCCATTCCATTCCATTCAATTCAAATCCACTTTTGTCCACTCCCCTCCTCTCCACTCCAATACAATCTATTCCTTCCCATTCGCCTCCACTCCATTCATTCTATTCCAATCCATTCCATTCCTTTCCATTCCATTCCATTGCATTCCATTCCAATGAATTGAAATCCACTCTTCTCCACTCCACACCTCTCCACTCCACTGCATTCAATTTCTTCCCATTCCAGTCCACTCCATTCCATTCCATTCCATTCCATTCCATTCAACTCCATTCCATTCTATTCCATTCTATTTCATTCTATTGCATTCCACTCCAAAAGAGTTCATTCCTCTCTTCTCCATTCCATTCCAATACACTCCACTGCAAATTTTTTCCATTCCATTCCATTCTTTCCATTCCATTCCATTCCACTATATTCCATTCCATTCCGTTTCATTCCATTCCTTTCCATTCCATTCCATTCCATTCCATTCCATTCCATTCCTCCATTCCATTCCTTTCCATTCCATTGCATTGCATTCCATTTCATTGCATTCCCGTCCCTTCCATTCTATTCCATTCCATGCAATTCCTTTCCTTTCTATTCCATTCCATTCCTTTCCATTCCATTCCATTCCAGTCCAGTCCATTCCATTCCACTCTTTTCCATTAGAATCCACTCCACTCCATTCAAATCCATTCCATTCAATTCATATCCTCTCTTCTCCTCTGCACTCCTCTCCACTCAACTGCATTCCATTGCTTCCCATTCGCCTCCATTCCAGTCCACTCCATTCCATTCCTTTCCATTCCATTCCATTCCATTCCATTTCATTCCATTCCATTTCATTTCATTCCGTTCCATTCCATTTCATTCCTTTCTATTCCATTCCATTCCACTCCACTCCATTCCTCTGCATTCCACTCGCTGCCTTTCTTCTCCATTCCACTCCACTAGACTCCAATGCACTTTTTTCCACTCCAATCCATTCCATTCCATTGCATTCCATTCTTTTCCTACTACAATCCACTCCACTCCACTCCAGTCCACTCCACTCCACTGCAATCCATTCCATTTCATTAAATTCCATTCAAATCCATTCTTCCCTGCTCTACTCCTCTCCACTCTGCAGCATTCCCATTCAACTCCATTACACTCCCCTCGATTCCATTCCATTCCATTCCATTCCATTCCATTCCATTCCATTCCATTCCAATCCACTACACTCCCTTTCTTTTTCATTCCATTCCACTACACTCCACCGCAATTTCTTTCCGTGGCATTCCGTTCCGTTCCATTCCATTCCATGCCATTGCAAGCCATTCCTTTCCATTCCACTCCATTCTATTCCATTTCTTTCCATTCCTTTCCATTGCATTCCATTCCATTCCATTCTTTTCCACCATAATCCCCTCCACTCCACTCTAATCCGTTACATTCCATTCCATTCAACACAAATGTACTCTTCCCCACTCAACTCCTTCCACTCAACTGCATTCCATTCCTTCCCATTCGTCTCCATTCTGTTGCACTCCCTTCCATTGCATTCCATTCCATTACATTCCACTCCATTCCACTCCACTCCACTCCCTTCTTTCTTCTGCATTCCACTCTCTCCAGTCCACTGCAATTTTTTCTATTCCATTCCATTCCTTTCCATTTTATTCCATTCCTTTCCAATCCATTCTTTTTCACTGGAATCCACTTCACTCCACTCCATTCCATTTCATTCCATTCAATTCAAATCCACTCTTCTGCACTCCACTACTCTCCACTCCACTGCATTCCATTCCTTATCATTTTTCTCCATTCCAATTAACTCCATTCCAATTAACTCCATTCCATTTCATTCCATTCCATTCCATTCCATTCTATTCCACTCCATGCAACCCCACTCCAATCCACATCATTCCATTCCATTTCATTCTATTCCATTGCATTGCATTCCATTTCAGCTGAACACACTCTACTCCCCTCCATTCCACTCCACTCCACACCACTCCTTTCCATTCCTACCCATTCAATACAAATCTACTCTTCTCCCCTCCACTGCTCTCCACTCCACTGCTTTCCATTCCTTGCCATTCGCCTGCAATCTAGTCCACTCCATTCAATTCCATTCCATATCATTCCATTACATTCCACTCCATTCCCCTCCACTCCACTCCCTTTCTTTCTTCTCCATTCAACTCCAATAAACTCCACTGTACTTTTTCTATTCCATTCCATTCCATTCCTTTGCATTCCATTCCATTCCCTTCCATTCACTTCCATTCCATTCCATTCCTTTCCCTTCCATTCCATTCAATTCCCTTCTTTTCCACTAGAATCCTCTCCTCTCCACTACAACCCATTCCATTCCATTCGATTCCTTTCAAATCCGCGCTTCTCCACTCCCCTCCTCTCCATTCCAGAGCATTCCATTCCTTCCAATTTGCCTGCATTCTAGTCCCTTCCATTCCATTCCTTTCCATATCATTCCATTCCATTCCATTCCATTCCAAACCATTCCATTCCATTCCATTCTGTTCCAATAGAATACACTCCATTCCTCTCCAATCCATTCCATTCCATTACTTTCAATTCAAATCGCTATTCTCCACTCCACTCATCTCAACTCCACTGCATTACATTCGTTCCTATTCGCTTAAATTCCTGTCCCCTACATTCCATTCCATTCCATTCCATTCCATTCCATTCCATTCCATTCCATTCCATTCCACTCCATTCCTTTCCATTTTAGTTCATTACATTCCACTCCATTCAATTCCAATAAATTCCCATCCACTACACTCCTTTTCTTTCTTCTCCATTCCACTCCACTGCACTCCACTGCACTTTTTTCAATTCCATTCTATTCCATTCCATTCCGTTCTTTTCCATTCCATTCCATTCTTTTGCCGTAGAATCCCCTCCACTCCACTCCAATACTTTCCATTCCATTCAATTCATATCCACTCTTGTCCACCCCACTCCTCCCCACTACACTCCATTCCAGTCCTTCTCATTGCCCTCCATTCCAGTCCACTCCTTTGCATTCTATTCCATTCCATTCCATTCCATTCCCTTCCATTTGGCTCCACTCCACTGCTTTCCTTTCCTCTCCATCCCACTCCTCTGGACTCCTCTGCACTTTGTTCCATTCCATTGCATTCCATTCCTTTCCATTCCATTCCATAACGTTCCATTCCATTCCATAACATTCCATTCCATTCCATTCCATTCTTTACAATAGATTCCTCTCCAATCCACACCAATCCATTCCATTCCATTCCATTCCATTGTATTTAAATACACTATTCTCCTCTCCACTCCTCTCCAATCCACTACATTCCATTCCTCCCCATACGCCTCCATTCCAGTCAACTCCAATCCATTCCATTCCATTCCATTCATTTCCATTCCATTCCACTCCACTCCACTCCCTTCCTTTCTTCTCCATTCCACTCCACTCCACTGCAAATTTTCCATTCTATTCCATTTAAATGCATTGCATAACATTCCATTCTTTTCCAGTAAAATTGACTCCACTCCACTCCAATCCTTTCGATTCCATTCCACTGAATTCAAATCAACTATTCCCCACTCCACTCCTCTCCCCTGCACTGCATTCCATTCCTTTCCATTAGCCTCCATTCCAGTCAACTCCGTTACATTCCATTTCATTACATTACATTACGTTCCACTAAATTCCACTCCATTCCAATCACTTCCTTTCTTCTAAATTCCAAGTAACTCCACTTCTGTGCACTTTTTTCCATTTCATTCCATTCCTTTAAATTCCATTGCATTCCATTCCATTCCGTTCTGTTCCGTAACATTCCATTCCATTCTATTCATTCCATTCCATTCCATTCCATTCCATTCCATTCCATTCCACGTGAATCCACTATACTCCCGTCCCTTCCACTCCAATCCACTCCAGTCTTTTCCAATCCTTCCCATTCCATTCCACTCTGCTACTCTCCTCTCCATTCCATTCAATTCCCATACAATACACTCCACTTCCCTCCATTCCATTCCATTCCATTCCATTCCATTCCATTCCATTCCATTCCATTCCATTCCATTCCTTTTCATTCTATTAAATTTTATTCTATTCTCTTCTATTTCTTTCCATTCCATTCCATTCTACTCCAATCCACAACACTCCAATCCGCTGCATTCCATTCCATTCCATTTCACTGCGTTGCTTTCCATTCCATTCAATGCAAATCCACTCTTCTCCACGCCTCTCCTATCCACTCCTCCTCAATCCATTCCTTCCCATTTGCCTCCATTATAGTCCACTCTGTTCCATTCCATTTTAATCCATTCCACTCCATTCAATTCCACTCCATTCCACTCCAATCCACTCGCTTCCTTTTTTTCTCCATTCCACTACACTACACCCCACTACAGTGTTTCATTTCATTCCATTCCATTCCATTGCATTTCATTCTTTTCCACTAGAATCCATACCATTCCACTCCAATCCATTCCATACTATTCCATTCCGTTCAAAACCACTCTTCTCCACTCCAATCGTCTCCACTCCACTGCATTCCTTTCCTTACGTTTCGCCTCCATTCCATTCCACCCCACTCCATTCTATTCCATTGCATTCTACTCCATTGTGCTACAATCCACTCCCTTCCTTTCATCTCCATTGCACTTCAATCCACTCCACTGCACTTTTTTCCATTCCACTCCATTGCATTCCATTCCATTCCATTCCATTCCATTCCATTCCATTCCATTCCATTCCATTCCTTTCCATTCCATTCCATTCCATTCCATTTCATTCCATTGCATTCTATTGCATTCCATTCCATTCCGTGCCATTCCATTCCATTCCATTCCATTCCATTCCATTCCATTCCATTCCATAATTCCGCGCCTTTCCATTCCATTCCATTCTTTTCCATTCCATCGTTTTCACTAGAATCAATTCCATTCCACTCCAGTTAATTCAATTTCATTCCATTCCATTCACTTACACTCTTCTCCACTCCTCTCCTGTCCACTCCACTCTATTCCATTCCTTCCAATTCGCCTCCATTGCAGTCAACTCCATTCCATTCCATTCCATTCCATTCCATTCCATTCCATTCCATTCCATTCCATTCCATTCCATTCCGTTTCATTACATTCCACTCCATTCCACTCCACTGTACTCCTTTACTTTATTCTCCATTCCACTCCACTACACTCCACTGCAATATTTTCCATTCCTTTCCATTCCATTGCATTGCATTCCATTCCATTCTTTTCCACTAAAATCCACTCCACTCCCCTCCAATTCATTCCATTCGATTCCATTGAATTCCAATCCACTATTCTCCACTCCTCTCCTGTCCACTGCACTGTATTCCATTCCTTCCCATTAACCTCCTTTCCAGTAAACTCCATTCCATTGCATTCCATTCCATTCCATTCCACTACATTCCATTCCGTTCCAATCCATTCCATTCCACTCCACTCCCTTCCTTTCTTCTACATTCCAAGCCACTGCACTACTCTGTACTTTTTTGCATTCCATTCCATTCCTTTAAATTCCATTGCTTTCAATTCCGTTCCGTTCCCTTCCTTTCCATTCCAATCCCCTCCACGCAACTCAACTCCTCTCCACTGTTTCCCATTCCATTGCATTCTATTCCATTCCATGCCATTCCACCTGAATCCACTCTACTCCCCTACATTCCACTCGACTCCACTACACTCCTTTCCATTCCTTCCCATTCCACTCCATTCCACTACACTCCTTTCCATTACTTTCAATTCCCATACACTGCCTTCCACTCCACTCAATTCCATTCCATTCCATTACTTTTCATTCCATTCCATTGTATTCCATTCCATTCCATTACTTTCCAAATCATTCCATTCTACTCAAATCCACGACACTCTAATACACTGCATTCCATTAAATTCCATTCCATTCCTTTGCGTTTCATTCCATTCAATTCAAATCCACTCTTCTCCACTCCACTCCTCTCCACTCCACCTCATACTATTCCTTCCCATTTGCCTCCATTATAGTCCACTCTCTTCCACTCCCTTCCAATCTGTTACGTTCCATTTGATTCCACTCTATTCCACTGCAATCCACTCCCTTCCTTTCTTATCCATTCCACTCCGTTACACTCCACTGCACTTTTTTCCATGACATTCCATTCCATTGCATTCCAGTCCATTCTTATCCACTAGAATCCACTCCACTCCACTCCAAACAATTCCATTCCATTCCATTCCATTCAAAACCACTCTTCTCCATTCCACTCCCTTCCACTCCACTGCATTCCATTCCTACCCATTCGCCTCCATTCATTTTTTTTCCTTTCCACTCCACTACACTCCACTGCAATTTTTCCATTCCATTCCATTCCATTCAATTCCAACACACTCCATTCCATTCCATTCCATTTCATTCCACTCCTTTCCACTCCACTCCACTCCCTTCCTTTCTTCTCCATTCCAATCCACCACAGTCCACTGCACTTTTTTCCATTCCATTCCATTCCATTCCATTCCAATCCATTCCATTCCAATCCATTCCATTCCATTCCATTCTTTTCCACTAGAATCCACTCCACTCCACTTAAATCCATTCCATTCCATACTATTCCATTTCATTCAATTCAAATCCACTCTTCTCCACTCCACTCCATTCCCTTCCTTTCTTTTCCCTTCCAATCCACTGCACTCCACTGCACTCTTTTCAATTCCATTCCATTACATTGCATTCCATTCCATTCCGTTCCATTCCATTCCAATCCATTCCACTCCAGTCCACACCCTTCCTTTCTTCTCCCTTCCACTCCACTGCACTCCACTGCAGTTTTTTTCCATTTCATTCAATTCCGTTGCATTCCATTCCCTTCCGTTCCCTTAGGTTCCATTCCCTTCCATTCCATTCCATTCCAGTACATTCCATTCTCCTGCACGCAACTCCACTGCAATCCACTGCATTCCATTCCATTCCATTCTATTCCATTCCATTCCATTCCTCCTGAATCCACACTACTCCCCTCCATTCCACTCCACTCCAATCCACTCCATTCCAGTCCTTCCCATTCCACTACACTCCATTACACTCCTCTCCATTCCATTCAATTCCAAAACACCGCACTCCACTCCACATTATTCCATTCCATTTCATTCCTTTCCTTTTCATTCCATTCCATTGTATTCCATTCCATTCCATTCCATTACTTTCCTCTCTGCTGCAATCCACTCCCATACAATAAACTACATTCAATTCCATTCCATTCCTCTCCATTGCATTCCATTCCATTCATTTCCAATACATTTTCTCCGCTGCACTCTTGTCCGCTCCACTGCATTCCATTCCTTCCCATTCCCCTCCATTTAAGTCCACTCCATTCGATTACATTCCTTTCCTTTCCTTTCCATTCCATTGTATTCCATTCCATGGCATGGCATTTCATTCCTTCATATTCGCCTCCATTCCAATCCACTCCATTCCCTTACATTCCGTTACATTGCATTCCATTCCATTCCTTTCCAATCCATTCCAATCCACTACACTCCCTTCCTTTCTTCTCCATTCCACTCCACTGCACTCCAGTGCACTTTTTTCATTTCATTCCATTCCATTCCCTTCCATTTCCTTCCATTCCATTCCATTCCATTCCTTTCCATTCTATTAATTTCCACTAGAATATACTCCTTTCCAGTCCACTCCACTCCAATCCGTTCTATTCAATTCAAATCTGCTTTTCTCCATTCCACTCCTCTTCACTCAATTGCACTCCATTCCTTTTCATTCGATTCCATTACAGTACACTCCATTCCATTCCATTATATTCCACTCCTTTCCAATCCTCACCACTCCATTCCTTTCTTCTCCTATCCACTCCACTGCACTACACTGCAATTTTTTCCATTCCATTCCATTCTATTACCTTCCATAGAATTGCATTCCATAGCATTGCATTCCTTTCCATTGCATTGCATTTCATTCCTTTCCATTCCATTCCATTCCATTCGATGACATTCCATTCCATTGCATGCCATGCCATTCCGTTGCTTTCCATTGCATTCCATTCCATTCCATTACTTTCCTTTCCATTCCATTCCATTCCATACCATTCCATTCCTTTCAATTCCATTCCATGCCATTCCACTCCAATCCATTCCTTTCCTTTCTTCTCCATTCCACTCCACTGAACTCCGCACCACTCCACTGAACTCCACTCCACTTTTTTCCATTCCATTCCATTCTATTCCATTTCCATTGCACTCCTCCCCACCCAACTCCACTCCAATCGACTGCATTCCATTCCATTCCATTCCACCTGAATCCACTCTACTCCCCTTCATTCCACTCCACTCCACTCCCCTCCATTCCATTCCTACCCATTCTATTCCTTTCCACTAAACACCTATCCATTCCATTCATTTCTAATTCACTCCACCCTTCTCCAATCCATTCCATTCCATTCCATTGTATACCTTTTCATTTCGTTACATTGTATTCCATTCTATTCCATCAATTTCCATTCCATTGCATTCTTCTCCAATCCAATCCACTCCATCCCCTGCATTCCATTCCATTCCATTGCTTTTCATTCCATTCATTTCCAATCCAGTCTTCTCCACTCCACTACTCTCCACTCCAGTGTTTTCCATTCCTTCCCATTCGCCTCAATTCCAATCTACTCCATTCCATTCCACTCCATTCCATATCATTCCATTCTGTTCCATTCCACTCCACTCCATTCCACTCCATTCCACTCCTTTCCTTTCTTCTCCATTCCACTCTTCTGCACTCCACTGCACTTTTTTCCATTCCATTCCATTCCATTCCATTGCATTCCATTCCATTTCTTTCCATTCCGTTCCATTCCTTTCGTTTCCATTAATTTCCACTAGAATACACACCACTCCAGTCCTCTCAGGTAGAATCCATTCCATTCAATTCAAATCCACTCTTCCCCATTCCACTCCTCTCCACTCCACTGCACTCTATTCCTTCCCATTCGCCTCCTTTCCAGTGAACTCCATTCCTTTCCATTCAGTTCTATTCCATTCCATTCCATTCCACTCCATTCCACTCCACTCCGCTCCCTTCCTTTCTTCTCCCTTCCACACCCTGCACTCCACTGTACGTTTTTCCATTCCATTCCATTCCATTCCATTCCATTCCATTCCATTCCATAGCATTGCATTCCTTTCCTTTCCCTTTCGTGCCATTCCATTCCACTCCTTTCCACTCCAATCCATTCCATACCATTCCATTCAATTCAAATCCACTATTCTCGACTCCGCTCCTCTCCATTCCACTGCATTCCATTCCTTCCCATCAGCCTCCATTCCAGTCCAGTCTTTTCCATTCCATTCCATTCTTTTCCATTCTATTTTGCAAACTTCCACTCCATTCCACTCCCTTCCTTTCTTCTCCATTACACTCCACTGAGCTCTCCTGCCCTTTTCTCATTCCATTCCATTCCATTGCATTCCTTTACATTCCATTCCATTCAATTCCATTCCTCTCCACACAACTCCACACCAATCCACTGCATTCCATTCCATTCCATTCCATTCCATTCCATTCCATTCCATTCCACAGGAATCCAGTCTACTCCCCTTCACTCCACTCCACTCTACTCCACTCCATTCCATTCCTACCCATTCCACTCCTTTCCACTTCACACCTCTCCATTGCATTCATTTCCAATTCGCTCCACACTACTATAATCCGTTCCACTCCATTCCACTGCATTCATCTCCCTTCTTTCTTCTCCATTCTACTCCTCTGCACTCTACTGCTCTTTTTTCCTTTCCATTCCATTCCATTGCATTCCATTACGTTTCGTTCCATTCTGTTCCATTCCATTTAGTTCCATTCCGTATCATTCCATTCCATTCCCCTCCACACAACTCCACTCCAATCCACTGCATTCCTTTCCATTCCATTCTATTCAATTCAATTCCATTCCACCAGAATCCACACTAATCGCCTCCTTTCCACTCCAATCCACTCCAATCCATTCCATTCCTTCCCATTCCCTCCACTCCACTACTCTCCTCTCCATTCCATTCTATTCCAATACACTGCACTTCTCTCAACACCTATCCATTCGAATCAATCCCTTTTCATTCCTTTCCATGGTATTCCATTCCTTTCCATTACTTTCCATTCCATTCCATTCTACTCTACTCCATTGCATTCCTTTCCATTCCATTCCATTGCATTCCATTCCATTCAATTCAAATCCACTCTTCTCCACTCCACTCCTCTCCACTCCACTGCATACCATTCCTTCACATTCGACTCCATTCCAATCCATTCCATTTCATTCCAGTACACTACATTTACCTCCACTCCACTCCCTTCCTTACTAGTCCACTGCACTCTAGTACACTCTAGTGAGCTTTTTTCCGTTCCATTCCATTTCATTCCATTCCATTCCATTCTTTTCCCGTAGAATCCACTCCACTCCACTCCAATCCATTCCATTTAATTCCATTCAATTGAAATCCACTCTTCTTTACTCCACTCCTCTCCACTCCACTGCATTCCATTCCTTTCCCTTCGAGTCCATTCCAGTCGACTCCATTTCATTCCATTCCATTCCACTCCATTTCACTCCACTCCCTTCGTTTCTTTTCCATTCCACTCCACTGCACTCCACTGCACTTTTTCCCAATCTTTTCCATTCCATTGCATTCCATTCCATTCCTTTCCGTGCAATGCCATTCCATTCCATTTTATTCCATACCATTCCATTCTATAGCGTTCTTTTTCACTTCAATTGACTCCACTCCACTCCAATCCATTCCATTCCATTCACGTCCACTCCTCTCGAATCCACTCCTCTTGTCTCCAATGCATACCCTTCCTTCCAATTCGCCTCCATTCCATTGCAAACTGTTCCATTCAATTCCATTCTATTCTATTCCATTCCATTCCATTACATTACATTACATTACATTACACTCCACTACATTCCCTTCCTTACTTTTCCATTACACTCCACTGCACTCCGCTGCTCTTTTTTCCATTGCATTGCATTGCATTGCATTGCATTATATTCCATTCCCTTCCCTTCCCTTCCCTTCCCTTCCATTCCATTCCCTTGCCTTCCCTTCCATTCCTTTCCATTCTATTCCATTCCATTCCATTCCATTCCCCTCCAAGCAAATCCACTCCACTCCAATCCATTCTGTTCCATTCCAATCCATTCCATTCCCTTCCATTCCATTCCATTCCATTTCATTCCATTCACCTCCAAGCAACTCCACTCCAATCCACTTCATTCCCTTCTATTCTATGTTATTCCATTCCATTGCGTTGCATTGCATTCCAATCAATTCATATCCTCTCTTCTCCACTCCAATTCTCTCCACTCCACCGCATCCCATTACTTCCCATTCGCCTCCATTCCAGTCCATTCCATTCCTTTCCCTTCGATTCCATTCCATTCCATTCCATTCCATATCTTTCCCATCCCTTCAATTCCCTTCCATTCCATTCCATTCCATTCTATTCCATTCCATTCCGTTCCATTCCCTTCCTTTCCAATCCTTTCCAATCCATTCCATGCCATTCCATTCCATTGAATTCCATTCCATTACATTATATTCCACTCAACTACACTCCCTTCCTTTCTTCTCCATTCTACTCTACCGCACTTTACTGCACTTTTTTCCATTCAATTCCAGTCCATTCAATCCATTGCATTGCATTGAATTCCATTCCATACCATTCCGTTCGATTCAATTCGATGCTGTTTGATTCCATTCCATTCAATTCCATTCCATTCAATTCCATTTCTCTCCACTAGAATCCAATCCTCTCCTCTCCAAACTTTCCTCTCCATTCCATTCAATTCAAATAGACACTTCTCCAGTCCACTCCTCTCCACTCCACTGCGTTCCATTCCTTCCCCTTTGCCTCCATTCCAGTCCACTCCACTCCATTCCTTTCCATTCCATTCCACTACATTCCACTTCTATTCACTCCCTTACTTTCCACTCAATTCCATTTCATTTCACAACTTTCCAATACACTTCACTCCCTTCCTTTCTTTTCCATTCCACTCCATTGCATGCCACTGCAGTTTTTTCCATTCCATTCCATTGCATTCCATTCCATTCCATTCCATTCCATTCCATTCCATTCCATTCCATTCCATTTCGTTCCATAGGATTCCATTCCATTGCATTCTTTTCCAATAAAATCCAATTCACTCCACTCCAATCCATTCCATTCTTTCCATTCCATTCCATTCAGATCTACTCTTCTCCACTTCACTCCTCTCCACTCTCCTGCATTCCATTCCTTCCAAATTTCCTCCATTCCATTCCATTCCATTCCATTCCACTCCATTCAACTCCAGTCCACTCCCGTCCTTTCTTCTCCATTCCACTCCACTGCGCTCCCCTGCAATTTATCCATTCCATTCCATTCCATTACGTTGCTTTCCAATCCATTCCATTCCATTCCATTCCGTTCTGTTCCGTTCCATTCCGTTCCGTTCCGTTCCGTTCCGTTCCATTCCATTCCATTCCATTCCGTTCCATTCCATTCCATTCCAATCATTTCCAATAGAATCCACTCCACTTTACTCCAATCAATTCTATTGAATTCAAATTCACTGTTCTCCACTTCACTCCTCTCTACTCCACTGCTTTCCTTTTATTCCCATTCGCCTCCATTCCACTCCATTCCATTCTATTCCATTCCATTCCATTCCATTCCACTCCTTCCCACTCCACTCCACTCCCTTCCTTTCTTCTCCTTTCCACTCCACTGCACTCCAGAACACTTTAATCCGTTGCATTTCATTCTATTCCATTCCATTCCATTCCATTCCATTCCATTCCTTTCTATTCCTTTCCCTTCCATTCAATTCAATTCAATTCCATTTCATTCCATTCCACTCCATTCCATTGCTTTCCATTCCATTCCATTCCATTGCATTCCATTCCATTACATTCCATTCCATTGCCTTCCATTCCATTCCATTCCATTCCTTTCCATTGCCTTCCATTCCATTCCATTCCATTCCATTCCATTCCATTGCATTCCATTCCATTCGATTCCATTGCATTGCATTCCATTCAATTCCTTTCCATTGCTTTGCATTCCATTCCATTCCATTCCTTTCCATTCCTTTCCTTTCCATTGTATTCTATTCCATTCCATTCCATTCCATTCCATTCCATTCCATTCCATTCCATTCCATTCCATTCCACTCAATTCCAGTCCATTATTTTCCCTTATAATCCACTCCACTCCGCTCCAATCTATTCCATTCCATTCCATTCTATTCAAGTCCACTCTATTCCAACCCACTCCTCTCCACTCTACTTCTTGCCATTCCTGCCCATTCGCCTCCATTCCAGTCCCCTCCATTGCATTCCATTCCATTCCACTACTTCCTCTCCACTCCACTCTGTTTCTTTCTTCTCCATTCCACTCCACTGCACTCCACTGCCATGTGTTTCATTCCATTTCATTCCATTGCTTTCCATCGCAGTCCATTCTGATCCATTCAATTCCATTTCATGCCATTCCATTCCATGCCATTCCATTCCATTTCATGCCATTCCATTCCATTCCATTCCATTCCATTCCATTTCATGCCATTCCATTCCATTCCATTCCTTACCATTCTTTTCAACTAGAAACCACTCCACTCCACTCCAATCGATTCCATTCCATTCCACTCAAATCCACTCTTCTCCACTCCACTCCTCTTCACTGCACTGCATTCCATTCTGTCCCATTCGCCTCCATTCAAGTCCACTTCTTTCCATTCCATTCCATTGTTTTCGATTCTATTCTATTCCACTGCATTTCACTCCACTGCACTCCTTTCTTTTCTTCCCCATTCCACTCCACTGCACTCCACTGCCCTTTATACAATTCCATTCCATCGAATTCCATTCCCTTGTAATTCATTCCATGACATTCCTTTCCATTCCATTCCATTCCATTCCATTCCATTCCATTCCATTCCATTCCACTCCATTCCCCTCTTCGCAACTCCACTGAATTCCACTGCATTCCTTTGCATTCCATTCTATTCCATTCCATTCCATTCTACCTGAATCCACTCTAATCCTCTCCATTCCTCTCCACTACCCTCCAATCCATTCCATTCCTTCCCATTCCCCTCCAATACACTACAATCCTCTCCATTCCATTCATTTTCAATACAATGCACTACACTCCACTCCATACCATTCTATTCCATTCCGTTTTATTCTTTCCGTTCCATTCTATTCCGTTTAATTCCATTACCTTCCATTGCATTCAATTCTACTTCAATCCACTCCACTCCAATCCACTGCATTCCATTCCATTCCATTCCACTCTATTCAATTAAAATCCCCTCTTTTCCACTCCACTCCCTGCCACTCCACTGCATTCCATTCCTTACAATTCACCTCTATTCCAGTCCACTGCATTCCATTCCATTCCATTCCATTCCGTTTTATTCCACTCCATTCCAGTGCACTCCACTACTTTCCTCTCTTCTGCATTCCACTCCAGTGCACTCTTCTCCACTTTTTCCTTTCCGTTCCATTCCATTGCATTCCTTTCCATTCCATTGCCTTCCATTCCTTTACATTGCATTCCATTCCTTTCCATTCCATTAGATTCCATTCCTTCCATTCCATTCCATTTCATTCCATTCCATTCCATTCTTTTGCATTCCATTCCATTTCATTCCATTCTTTTGCATTCCATTCCATGCCATTCCATTCCATTCCATTCCATGCCAATCCATTCCATTCCATTCCATTGCATTCCATTCCATTCCACTCCAATCCACTCTACTCCATTCCCTTTGATACCTCCCCATTCTACTCCACTCCACTCCACTGCACTTTTTCCCATTCCATTCCATTCCATTCCAATCAATTCCTACACATTCCATTCCATTTCCCTCCACTCAATTCCACTCCAATCCTCTGCATTCCATTCCATTCGATTCCATTCGATTCCATTCGATTCCATTCCATTCCATTCCATTCCATTCCATTGCACCTGAATCCAATATAATACACTCCATTGCACTCCACTCCAGTCCACTCCATTCCATTCCTTCCTTTCCCTCCTGATTCCACTGTACTCCTCTACATTCCATTCTTTTCCAATACATTCCGATGCACTCCCCTCCATTCTATTCCATTCCATAAATTTTCATTTTGTCCCATTGCATTCCATTCAATTCCTTTACTTTCCATTGCATTCCATTCTACTCCAATAAACTCCACTCCAATCCACCGCATCCCATTCAATTCCATTCTATTCCATTGCTTTGCATTCCATTCAGTTCAAATCCACTCTTCTCCAATCCACTCTTCTCCACTCCACTGCATTCCATTCCTTCCCATTCGCCACCATTCCATGCCACTCCATTACATCCCATTCCTTTCCATTCCATTCCATTCCATCCCATGCCTTTCCATTCCTCTCCATTCAACTCCACTCCACTTGCTTCCTTTCTTCTCCAGTCCACTCCAATGCACTCCACTGCAATTTTTCAATTCCATTGCATACCATTCCATTCCATTCCATTCCATTGCATTCCATTCTATTCAATTCCCTTCCATTCCATTCCATTCCATTCCATTCCATTCCATTCCTTTCCATTCCATTAGATGCCATGCCATGCCATGCCATTCCACTACACTGAACTCCACTGCAATTTTTCCATTCCATTCCATTCCATTCCATTCCATTCCATTCCATTCCATTCCATTCCATTGCATTCCCTGCCATGGCATTCAATTCCATTCCATCCCGTCCCATTCCATTCCATTCCATTCCATTCCATTCCATTCCATTCCATTCCTTTCCATTCCATTCCAATCCATTCTTTTCCACTAGATTCCATTCCATTTTACTCCAATCCATTCGATTCCTATCCATTCCATTCCAATCCATTCTTTTCCACTAGAATCCATTCCATTCTACTCCAGTCCATTCCATTCCTCTCCATTCCATTCTATTCCATTCCATTCCATTCCATTCCACTGCATTCCATTTAAATCCACTCTTCTCCACTCCACTCCTCTCCACTCCACTGTATTCGATTTCTTCCCATTCGCCTGCATATCAGTCCTCTCCATTCCATTCCATTCCATTCCATTCCATTCCATTCCATTCCATTCTTCTTTTCCATGGTAATCTTCTCCACTCTGTTCGAATCCATTCCATTGCATTCCATTCCATTAAATACAAATTCACTCTTCTTCTGCCCCGTCGTCTTTTCTTCACTGTATTCCATTCGTTCTCTTTCACTTCCATTTCAGTCCACTCCATTCCTTTCCATTCCATATCTTTCCTTTTCATTCCATTCCATTCCGTCCTATCCCTCCCTATTCCATTCCATTCCATTCCATTCCATTCCATTCCATTCCATTCTTTTCCCCTACAATCCAATCCACTCTATTCCAGTACATTCCTTTCCATTCCATTCCATTCCATGCCATTCCATTCCAATCCACTCTTCTGCAATACACTCCTCTCCACTCCACTTTATTCCATTCCTTCCCATTCGCCTCCATTCCAGTTCACTCCATTCCATTTCATTCCATTCCATTCTATTCCATTGAATTCCATTCCATTCCTTTCCACTCCATTACACTCCTCTCCATTCCATTCAACTCCAATATACTGCACTCCACTCCACTACATTCCATTCCATTCCATTCCATTCCATTCCATTCCATTGCATTGCTTTAAATTCATTTGAAATCCACTGTTTTCCCCTCCACTCCTCTCCCCTCCACTGCATTCCATTCCTTCCCATTCACAGCCATTCCAATACACTCCATTCCATTCCATTCCATTCCATTCCATTCCATTCCACTCCATTCCACTGCACTGCACTCCCTTAATTTCTTCTCCATTCTACTCCACTGCACTCCACTGCACTTTTTTCCATTCAATTCCATTCCATTTCTTTCGATTCCATGCCATTACATTCCCCGCCTTTCCATTCCATTCCATTCCATTCCATTCCATTTCATTCCATTCCATTCAATTCCACTACATTCGATTCCACTAGAATCCACTCCACTTCACTCCAATCCATTCCATTCCATTCAATTTAAATCCACTCTTCTCCAAGCCACATCTCTTCCCTCCGCTCTATTCCCTTCGTTCCCATTCGCTTCCATTCCAGTCCACTCAATTCTATTCCACTCCATTCCATTCCATTCCAACCCATTCTACTGCACTCCACTCCCTTCCTTTCTTCTCTATTCCACTCCAGTGCACTCCACTGCACTTTTTTCCATTCCATTCCATTCCATCCCATTCCACCCCATTCCATTCCATTTCATTCCCCTCTATGCAAATCCAGTCCAATCCACTACATTTCATTCCATTCCATTCTATTCCATTCCATTCCTCCTTAATCCACTCTAATCCCGTCCATTCCACTCCACTCAACTCCACACTTTCCATTCCTTCCCATTCCACTCCTCTCCACTACAGTCCTCTCCATTTCACTCATTTCCAATACACTGCCCTCCACTCCACTCCATTCCTTTTCATTCCGTTCCATTGTATTCCATTCCATTCTATTGCTTTCTATTCCATTCAATTCTACTCCAATCCACTCCACTCCATTTCAGTGCATTCCATTCAATTCCATTCCGTATTTCTGCTTTCCATTACATTCAATTCAAATAAAATTTTCTCCACTCACTCCTCTCCAATAAACTGCATTCAATTCCTTCCCATTCGCCTCGATTCCAGTGCACTCCATTGAATTCCATTCCATTCATTTCCTTTCCATTCCTTTCCACTACATTCCACTCCACTCCATTCTCTTGCTTTCTTCTTTATTCCACTCCACTACACTCCATTGCATTTTTCCATTCCATTCCATTCCATTGCGTTCCATTGATTTCCATTCCATGCCATTCCATTCCATTCAATTAAACTCCATTCCATTAAACTCCATTCCATTCCATTCCACTCCACTCCATTCCATTCCATTCCACCTGAATCCACTCTAATACCCATCGTTCCATTCCATTACATTCCATTGCATTCCATTCCATTCCATTCCATTGCATTCCATTCCATTCCATTCCATTGCATTCCATTCCATTCCATTCCATTCCCTTCCATTCCATTCCATTCCTTTGCATTCCATTGCATTCCATTCCATTGCATTCCATTCCATTCCATTCCATTCCATTCCATTCCATTCCATTCCATTGCATTCCATTCCTCTCCATTCCACTCCTTTCCATTCTCATCCTTTCTTCTCCATTCCACTCCACTGAAATCCTCTGCACTTTTTTCCATTCCATTCCATTCCATTCCATTCCATTCCATTCCATTCCATTCCATTCCTTCCCATTCCATTCCATTCTTTCCCACTAGTACACACTCCACTTCACTCAAATTCTTTCCATTCCATTCTTTCCCACTAGTACACACTCCACTTCACTCCAATTCTTTCCATTCCATTTCATTCAATTCAAATCCACTCTTCTCCACTCCACTCCTCTCCACTCCGCTGCATTCCATTCTTTCCCATTTACCTCTATTCGCGTCCTCTCCATTTGATTCCATTCAATTTCATTCCATTCCATTCCATTCCTTTCCATTCCATGCCCTTCCATTCCATTCCGTTCCATTCCATTCCATTCTTTTCCACTAGTATCCACTCCAATTCACCCCAATCAATTCCTTTGAATTCCAGTCAATTCAAATCCACTCTTATCCGCTTAATTCTTCTCCACTCCTCTGCATTCCATTCCTTCCCATTTGCCTCCACTCCATTCCACTCCATTCCATTCCATTCCATTCCGTAGCATTCCATTCCATTTCATTCCACTGCACGCAACTTCACTCCAATACACTGCATTGCATTGCATTCCATTCCATTCCTTTCCATTCCATTCCATTCCACTACTTTCCATTTCATTCCATTCTAATCCTATCACTTCCACTCCAAACCTCTGCATTCCTTTCCATTCCTTTCCAATCCATTCCATTCCATTCCATTCCATTCCAACCCGCTCTTCTCCACTCCATTCCTCTCCACTCCGCTGCATTCCATTCCTTCCTATTCGCCTCCATTCCAGTCCACTCCATTCCATTCCATTCCTTTCTATTCCTTTCCCCTCCATTCCACTCCACTCCTCTAATTTCCTTTCTTCTCCATTCCACTTCACTGCACTCCACTGCACTTTTTCCGTTCCATTCCTTTCTATTCCTTTCCATTCCATTCAATTTCATTCCATTCTATTCCATCCCATTCCATTCCATTCGATTGCACTCCAATCCATTCCATTCCATTCCATTCCATTCCATTGCATTCTGGTCCATTTCACTTCATTCCAGGGCGTTCCATTCCATTCTTTTCCA
>NW_022097308.1:0-16981 GCF_006542625.1 Nomascus leucogenys
TCAAACAAAAACTACAAAGAAGCAATCTGTGAAACTTCTCTCTGTTCTGTGCATTCAACTAACAGAGTTGAACCTTAGTTTTGATTGAGCAGTTCTGAAACACTCTTTGTGTAGAAAATGCAAGTGGACATTCATGGCGCTAAGAGGCCCATAGTAGAAAAAATGAATATCTTCAAACAAAAACTACACAGAAGCAATCTGTGAACTTCTTTCTTTTTCTGTGCATTCAACTAACAGAGTTGAACCTTACTTTTGATTGAGCAGTTCTGAAACATTCTTTCTGTAGAAAATGCAAGTGGGCCTTCGGAGCACTAAGAGGCCTACAGCGGAAAAAGTAATATCTTCAATAAAAACTACACAGAAGCATTCTGTGAAACTTCTTTCTGTTCTGTCTGCATTCAGCTAACAGAGTGTAACCTTACTTTTGATTGAGCAGTTCTGAAACACTCTTTGTGTAGAAAATGCAATTGGACATTCCGGGCGCTAAGAGGCCCTATGTGGAAAAGGAATATTTTAAAATAAAAACTGCACAGAAGTAATCTGTGAAACTTCTTTCTGTTCTGTTCATTCAACTAACAGAGTTGAAGCTCAGTTTTGATTGAGCAGTTCTGAAACACTCTTTCTGTAGAAAATACAAGTGGACATTCAGGGCGCTAAGAGGACTATAGTGGAAAAAGGAAAAAGTTCACAGAAAAACTACACAGAAGCTATCTGTGAAACTTCTCGCTGTTCTGTGCATTCAACTAACGGAGTTGAACCTTACTTTGATTGAGAAGTTTTGAAACCCTCTTTCTGTAGAAAATGCAAGTGGAACTTCCGAGCGTTAAGAGGCCTATAGCGGAAAAAGTAATACCTTCAAATACAAACTACACAGAAGCATTCAGTGAAACTTCTTTCTGTTCTTTGCATTCATCTAACAGAGTTGAACCTTACTTTTGATTGAGCACTTCTGAAACACACTTTCTATAGAAAATGCAATTGGATATTCAGGGAGCTAAGAGGCCTATAGTGGGAAAAGGAATATCTTCAAATAAAAACCACACAGAAGCAATCTGTGAAACTTCTTACTGTTCTGTGCATTCAACTAACACAGTTGAACCCTAGTTATTATTGAGCAGTTCTGAAACACTCTTTCTGTAGAAAATGCAAGTGAACATTCAGGGCGCTAAGAGGCCTATAGCGGAAAAATGAGTATGTTCAAATAAAAACTACACAGAAGCAATCTGTGAAAATTCTTACGGCTCTGGGCATTCAAATAACAGAGTTGAACCTTAGTTTTGATTGAGCAGTTCTGAAACACTCTTTCTGCAGAAAATACATTTGGACATTCAGGGCGCTATGAGGCCTATAGTTGAAAAAGGAATAAGTTCAAATAAAAACTACACAGAAGATATCTGTGAAACTTCTCTCTGTTCTGTGCATTCAACTAACAGAGTTGAACCTTAGTTTTGATTGAGCAGTTCTGAAACACTCTTTCTGTAGAAAATGCAAGTGGACATTCATGGCGCTAAGAGGCCCATAGTAGAAAAAGGAATATCTTCAAACAAAAACTACATAGAACCAATCTGTGAAACTTCTTTCTGTTCTGTGCATTCAATTAACAGAGTTGAACCTTACCATTGATTGAGCAGTTCTTAAACACTCTTTCTGTAGAAAATGCAAGTGGACCTTCGGAGCGCTAAGAGGCCTATAGCGGAAAAAGAAATATCTTCAAATAAAAACTACACAGAAGCATTCTGTGAAACTTCTTTCTGATCTGTGCATTCAACTAACAGAGTTTAACCTTACTTTTGATTGAGCAGTTCTGAAACACTCTTTCTGTAGAAAATGCAATTGAACATTCATTGCGCTAAGACGCCTATAGTGGAAAAGAAATATTTTCAAATAAAAACTGCACAGAAATAATCTGTGAAACTTCTTACTGTTCTGTGCATTCAACTAACAGAGTTGAACCTCAGTTTTGATTGAGCAGTTCTGAAACACTCTTTCTGTAGAAAATACAAGTGGACATTCAGGGCGCTAACAGGACTACAGTGGAAAAAGGAAAAAAGTTCACATAAAAACTACACAGAAGCTATCTGTGAAACTTCTCTCTGTTCTGTGCATTCAAATAACGGAGTTGAAACTTACTTTTGATTGAGAAGTTCTGAAACACTCTTTCTGTAGAAAATGCAAGTGGACATTTGGAGCGCTAAGAGGCCTATAGCGGAAAAAGTAATACCTTCAAATACAAACTACACAGAAGCTTTCTGTGAAACTTCTTTCTGTTCTTTGCATTCATCTAACAGAGTTGAAGCTTACTTTTGATTGAGCACTTCTGAAACACCCTTTCTATAGAAAATTCAATTGGACATTCAGGGAGCTAAGAGGCCTATAGTGGAAAAAGGAATATTTTGAAATACAAACTGCACAGAAGCAATCTGCGAAACTACTTCCTGTTCTGTGCATTCAACTAACATAGTTGAACGGTAGTTTTTATTGAGCAGTTCTGAAACACACTTTCTGTAGAAAATGCAAGTGGACATTCAGGGCGCTGAGAGGCCTATAGTGGGAAAAGGAATATCTTCAAATAAAAACCACACAGAAGCAATCTGTGAAACTTCTTGCTGTACTGTGCATTCAACTAACAGAGTTGAACCTTAGTAATTATTGAGCAGTTCTGAAACACTCTTTCTGTAGAAAATGCAAGTGAACATTCAAGGCGCTAAGAGGCCTATAGCCGAAAAATGAATATGTTCAAATAAAAACTACACAGAAGCAATCTGTGAAACTTCTTACTGTTCTGCGCATTCAACTAACAGAGTTGAACCTTAGTTTATATTGAGCAGTTATGAAACAATCTTTCTGCAGAAAATGCAAGTGAACATTCAGGGCGCTAAGAGGCCTATAGTTGAAAAACGTATATGTTCAAATAAAAACTACAAAGAAGCTGTCTGTGAAACTTCTTACAGTTCTGTGCATTCAACTAACCGAGTTCAATCTTACTTTTGATTGAGCAGTTTTGAAACACCATTTTTGTAGAAAATGCAAGTGGACATTCAGGGCGCTAAGAGGCCTAAGGTGGAAAAAGGAATACCTTCAAATAAAAACTACACAGAAGCAATCTGTGAAACTTCTTACGGTTCTGTTCTTTAAACTAACACCGTTGAACCTTAATTTTGATCGAACAGTTCTGAAACTCTCTTTCTGTAGAAAATGCAAGTGGACATTCATGGCGCTCAGAGGCCTATAGTGGAAAAGGGAATATCTTCAAACAAAAACTACACAGAAGCAATCTGTGAAACTTCTTTCTGTTCTGTGCATTCAACTAACAGAGTTGAACCTTAGTTTTAATTGAGCAGTTCTGAAACACCCTTTCTGTAGAAAATATATGTGGACATTCAGGGCGCTAAGAGGCCTATAGTGGAAAAATGAATAAGTTCAAATAAAAACTACACAGAAGATATCTGTGAAACTTCTCTCTGTTCTGTGCATTCAAATAACAGAGTTGAACCTTAGTTTTGATTGAGTAGTTCTGAAACACTCTTTCTGTAGTAAATGCAAGTGGACATTCATGGCGCTAAGAGGCCCATATTAGAAAAAGGAATATCTTCAAACAAAACTACACAGGAGCAATCCGTGAAACTTCTTTCTGTTCTGTGCATTCAACTAACAGAGTTGAACCTTAGTTTTGATTGAGAAGTTCTGAAACACTCTTTCTGTAGAAAATACATGTGGACATTCAGGGCGCTAAGTGGCCTACAGTGGAAAAACGAATAAGTTCAAATAAAAACTACACAGAAGATATCTGTGAAACTTCTCTCTGTTCTGTGCATTCAACTAACCGAGTTGAACTTTACATTTGATTGAGCAGTTCTGAAACACTGTTTCTGTAGAAAATGCAAGTGGACCTTCAGAGCGCTAAGAGGCCTATAGCGGAAAAAGTAATATCTTCAAATACAACTACTCAGAAGCATTCTGTGCAATTTCTTTCTGTTCTGTGCATTCAACTAACAGAGTTTAACCTTACTTTTGATTGAGCAGTTCTGAAACACTCTTTCTGTAGAAAATGCAATTGGACATTCAGGGCGCTAAGAGGCCTATAGTGGAAAAGGAATATTTTCAAATAAAAACTGCACAGAAGAAATCTGTGAAATTTCTTACTGTTCTGTGCATTCAACTAACAGAGTTGAACGTCAGTTTTGATTGAGCAGTTCTGAAACACTCTTTCTGTAGAAAATACAAGTGGACATTTAGGGCGCTAAGAGGAGTATAGTGGAAAAAAGAAAAAGTTCACATAAAAACTACACTGAAGCTATGTCTGAAACTTCTCTCTGTTCTGTGCATTCAACTAACGGAGTTGAAACTTACTTTTGATTGAGAAGTTCTGAAACACTCTTTCTGTAGAAAATGCAAGTGGACATTTGGAGCGCTAAGAGGCCTATAGCGGAAAAAGAAATACCTTCAAATACAAACTACACAGAATCTTTCTGTGAAACTTCTTTCTGTTCTTTGCATTCATCTAACAGAGTTGAACCTTACTTTTGATGGAGCACTTCTGAAACACCCTTTCTATAGAAAATTCAATTGGACATTCAGGGAGCTAAGAGGCCTATAGTGGAAAAAGTAATATTTTCAAATACAAACTGCACAGAAGCAATCTGCGAAACTACTTCCTGTTCTGTGCATTCAACTAACATAGTTGAACGGTAGTTTTAATTGAGCAGTTCTGAAACACACTTTCTGTAGAAAATGCAAGTGGACATTCAGGGCGCTGAGAGGCCTATAGTGGGAAAAGGAATATCTTCAAATAAAAACCACACAGAAGCAATCTGTGAAACTTCTTGCTATTCTGTGCATTCAACTAACAGGGTTGAACCTTAGTTATTATTGAGCAGTTCTGAAACACTCTTTCTGTAGAAAATGCAAGTGAACATTCACGGCGCTAAGAGGCCTATAGCCGAAAAATGAATATGTTCAAATAAAAACTACACAGAATCAATCTGTGAAACTTCTTACTGTTCTGCGCATTCAACTAACAGAGTTGAACCTTAGTTTATATTGAGCAGTTATGAAACAATCTTTCTGCAGAAAATGCAAGTGAACATTCAGGGCGCTAAGAGGCCTATAGTTGAAAAACGTATATGTTCAAATAAAAACTACAAAGAAGCTATCTGTGAAACTTCTTACAGTTCTGTGCATTCAACTAACCGAGTTCAATCTTACTTTTGATTGAGCAGTTCTGAAACACCCTTTTTGTAGAAAATGCAAGTGGACATTCAGGGCGCTAAGAGGCCTAAGGTGGAAAAAGGAATACCTTCAAATAAAAACTACACAGAAGCAATCTGTGAAACTTCTTACGGTTCTGTTTTTAAACTAACACAGTTGAAACTTAATTTTGATCGAACAGTTCTGAAACTCTCTTTCTGTAGAAAATGCAAGTGGACATTCATGGCGATCAGAGGCCTATAGTGGAAAAGGGAATATCTTCAAACAAAAACTACACAGAAGCAATCTGTGAAACTTCTTTCTGTTCTGTGCATTCAACTAACAGAGTTGAACCTTAGTTTTGATTGAGCAGTTCTGAAACACTCTTTCTGTAGAAAATGCAAGTGGACATTCATGGCGCTAAGTGGCCCATAGTAGAAAAAGGAATATCTCCAAACAAAAACTACACAGAAGCAATCTGTGAAACTTCTTTCTGTTCTGTGCATTCAACGAATGGAGTTGAACTTTACCTTTGATTGAGCAGTTCTGAAACACTCTTTCTGTAGAAAATGCAAGTGGACCTTCGGAGCGCTAAGAGGCCTATAGCGGAAAAAGTAATATCTTCAAATAAAAACTACACAGAAGCATTCTGTGAAACTTCTTTCTGTTCTGTGCATTCAGCTACCAGAGTGTAACCTTAGTTTTGATTGAGCAGTTCTGAAACACTCTTTGTGTAGAAAATGCAATTGGACATTCAGGGCTAAGAGGCCTATAGTGGAAAAGGAATATTTTCAAATAAAAACTGCACAGAAGTAATCTGTGAAGCTTCTTTCTGTTCTGTTCATTAAACTAACAGAGTTGAACCTCAGTTTTGATTGAGCAGTTCTGAAACACTCTTTCTGTAGAAAATACAAGTGGACATTCAGGGCGCTAAGAGGGCTATAGTGGAAAAAGGAAAAAGTTCACGGAAAAACTACACAGAAGCTATCTGTGAAACTTCTCTCTGTTCTGTGCATTCAACTAACGGAGTTGAACCTTACTTTCATTGAGAAGTTCTGAAACCCTCTTTCTGTAGAAAATGCAAGTGGAAATTCGCAGCGCTAAGAGGCCTAGAGCGGAAAAAGTAATACCTTCAAATACAAACTACACAGAAGCATTCAGTGAAACTTTTTCTGTTCTTTGCATTCATCTAACAGAGTTGAACCTTACTTTTGATTGAGCACTTCTGAAACACCCTTTCTATAGAAAATGCAATTGGACATTCAGGGAGCTAAGAGGCCTATAGTGGAAAAAGGAATATTTTCAAATAAAAACTGCACAGAAGCAATCTGCGAAACTTCTTACTGTTCTGTGCATTCAACTAACATAGTTGAACAGTAGATTTTATTGGGCAGTTCTGAAACAGTGTTTCTGTAGTAAATGCAAGTGGACATTCAGGGCGCTGAGAGGCCTATAGTGGGAAAAGGGATATCTTCAAATAAAAACCACACAGAAGCAATCTGTGAAACTTCTTACTGTTCTATGCATTCAACTAACACAGTTGAACCTTAGTTATTATTGAGCAGTTCTGAAACACTCTTTCTGTAGAAAATGCAAGTGAACATTCAGGGCGCTAAGAGGCCTATAGCGGAAAAATGAGTATGTTCAAATGAAAACAACACAGAAGCAATCTGTGAAACTTCTTACGGTTCTGGGCATTCAAATAACAGAGGTGAACCTTAGTTTTGATTGAGCAGTTCTGAAACACTCTTTCTGCAGAAAATACAAGTGGACATTCAGGGCGCTAAGAGGCCTATAGTGGAAAAAGAAATAAGTTCAAATAAAAACTACACAGAAGATATCTGTGAAACTTCTCTCTGTTCTGTGCATTCAACTAACAGAGTTGAACCTTAGTTTTGATTGTGCTGTTCTGAAACACTCTTTCTTTAGAAAATGCAAGTGGACATTCATGGCGCTATGAGGCCCATAGTAGAAAAAGGAATATCTTCAAACAAAAACTACAAAGAAGCAATCTGTGAAACTTCTTTCTGTTCTGTGCATTCAATTAACAGAGTTGAACCTTACCATTGATTGAGCAGTTCTTAAACACTCTTTCTGTAGAAAATGCAAGTGGACCTTCGGAGCGCTAAGAGGCCTATAGCGGAAAAAGTAATACCTTCAAATAAAAACTACACAGAAGCATTCTGTGAAACTTCTTTCTGTTCTTTGCATTCATCTAACAGAGTTGAACCTTACTTTTGATTGAGCACTTCTGAAACACCCTTTCTATAGAAAATGCAATTGGAAATTCAGGGAGCTAAGAGGCCTATAGTGGAAAAAGGTATATTTTCATATAAAAATTGCACAGAAGGAATCTGCGAAACTTCTTACTGTTCTGTGCATTCAACAAACATAGTTGAACGGTAGTTTTTATTGAGCAGTTCTGAAACACTCTTTATGTAGAAAATGCAAGTGGACATTCAGGGCACTGAGAGGCCTATAGTGGGAAAAGGAATATCTTCAAATAAAAACCACACAGAAGCAATCTGTGAAACTTCTTACTGTTCTGTGCATTCAACTAACAGAGTTGAACCTTAGTTATTATTGAGCAGTTCTGAAACACTCTTTCTGCAGAAAATGCAAGTGAACATTCAGGGCGCTAATAGGCCTATTGCAGAAAAATGAATATGTTCATATAAAAACTACACAGAAGCAATCTGTGAAACTTCTTACTGTTCTGTGCATTCAACTAACAGAGTTCAACCTTAGTTTATATTGTGCAGTTATGAAACACTCTTTCTGCAGAAAATGCAAGTGAACATTCAGGGTGCTAAGTGGCCTATACTTGAAAAAGGTATATGTTCAAATACAAACTACAAAGAAGCTATCTGTGAAACTTCTTACAGTTCTTTGCATTCAACAAACAGAGTTCAACCTTACTTTTGATTGAGCAGTTCTGAAACACCCTTTCTGTAGAAAATGCAAGTGGACATTCAGGGCGCTAAGATGCCTATGGTGTAAAAAGGAATACCTTCAAATAAAAACTACACAGAAGCAATCTGTGAAACTTCTTACGCTTCTGTTCTTTAAACTAACACAGTTGAACCTTTATTTTGATCGAAAAGTTCTGAAACACTCTTTCTGTAGAAAATGCAAGTGGACATTCATGGCGCTAAGAGGCCTATAGTGGAAAAGGGAATATCTTCAAACAAAAACTACAAAGAAGCAATCTGTGAAACTTCTTTCTGTTCTGTGCATTCAACTAACAGAGTTGAACCTTAGTTTTGATTGAGAAGTTCTGAAACACTCTTTCTGTAGAAAATGCAAGTGGACCTTCGGAGCGCTAAGAGGCCTATAGCGGAAAAAGTAATATTTTCAAATAAAAACTACACAGAAGCATTCGGTAAAACTTCTTTCTGTTCTGTGCATTCAACTAACAGAGTTTAACCTTACTATTGATTGAGCAGTTCTGAAACACTCTTTCTGTAGAAAATGCAATTGGACTTTAAGGGCGCTAAGAGGCCTATAGTGGAAAAGGAATATTTTCAAATAAAAACTGCACAGAAGAAATCTGTGAAATTTCTTACTTTTCTGTGCATTCACTAACAAAGTTGAACCTCAGATTTGATTGAGCAGTTCTGAAACACTCTTTCTGTAGAAAATAAAACTGGACATTCAGGGCGGTAAGGGGACTATAGTGGAAAAAAGAAAAAGTTCACATAAAAACTACACAGAAGCTATCTGTGAAAATTCTCTCTGTTCTCTGCATTCAACTAATGGAGTTGAACCTTACATTTGATTGAGAAGTTCTGAAACAATCTTTCTGTAGAAAATGCAAGTGGACCTTCGGAACGCTAAGAGGCCTATAGCGGAAAAAGTAATACCTTCAAATACAAACTACACAGAAGCATTCTGTGAAACTTCTTTCTGTTCTTTGCATTCATCTACCAGAGTTGAACCTTACTTTTGATTGAGCACTTCTGAAACACCCTTTCTATAGAAAATGCAATTGGACATTCAGGGAGCTAAGAGGCCTATAGTGGAAAAAGGAATATTTTCAAATACAAACTGCACAGAACCAATCTGCGAAACTTCTTACTGTTCTGTTCATTCAACTAACATAGTTGAACGGTAGTTTTTATTGAGCAGTTCTGAAACACTCTTTCTGTAGAAAATGCAAGTGGACATTCGGAGCGCTAAGAGGCCTATAGCGGAAAAAGTAATACCTTCAAATAAAAACTACACAGAAGCATTCTGTGAAACTTCTTACAGTTCTGTGCATTCACCTAACAGAGTTCAACCTTATATTTGATTGAGCAGTTCTGAAACACCCTTTCTGTAGAAAATGCAAGTGGACATTCAGCGCGCTATGAGGCCTATTGTGGAAAAAGGAAAACCTTAAATAAAAACTACACAGAAACAATCTGTGAAACTTCTTATGGTTCTGTTCTTTCAACTAACACAGTTGAACCTTAATTTTGATTGAACAGTTCTGAAACACTCTTTCTGTACAAAATGCAAGTGGACATTCATGGCGCTAAGAGGCCTATAATGGAAAAGGGACTATCTTCAAACAAAAACTACAAAGAAGCAATCTGTGAAACTTCTTTCTGATCTGTGCATTCAACTAAAAGTGTTGAACCTTAGTTTTGATTGAGCAGTTCTGAAACACTCTTTCTGTAGGAAATACAAGTGGACATTCTGGGCGCTAAGTGGCCTGTAGTGGAAAAACGAATAAGTTCAAATAGAAACTACACGGAAGACATCTGTGAAACTTCTCTCTGTTCTGTGCATTCAACTAACAGAGTTGAACCTTAGTTTTGATTGAGCAGTTCTGAAACACTCTTTCTGTAGAAAATGCAAGTAGACATTCAGGGCGCTAAGAGGCCCATAGTAGAAAAAGGAATATGTTCAAACAAAAAGTACACAGGATCAATCTGTGAAACTTCTTTCTGTTCTGTGCATTCAACTCACGGAGTTTAACCTAAATTTTGATTGAGCAGTTCTGAAACACCCTTTCTGTAGAAAATGCAAGTGGACATTCAGGGCGCTAAGAGGCCTATAGTGGAAAAAGGAATACCTTCAAATAAAAACTACACAGAAGCAATCTGTGAAACTTCTTACGGTTCTGTTCTTTAAACTAACACAGTTGAACCTTAATTTTGATTGAACAGTTCTGAAACACTCTTTCTGTAGTAAATGCAAGTGGACATTCATGGCGCTAAGAAGCCCATAGTAGAAAAAGGAATATCTTCAAACAAAAACTACAAAGAAGCAATCTGTGAAACTTCTTTCTATTCTGTGCATTCAACTAACAGAGTTGAAACTTAGTTTTGATTGAGCAGTTCTGAAACACTCTTTCTGTAGAAAATACAAGTGGACATTCAGGGCGCTAAGAGGCCTATAGTGGAAAAAGGAATAAGTTCAAATAAAAACTACACAGAAGATATCTGTGAAACTTCTCTCTGTTCTGTGCATTCAACTAACAGAGTTGAACTTTACTTTTGATTGAGCAGTTCTGAAACACTCTTTCTGCAGAAAATGCAAGTGTACATTCATGGCGCTAAGAGGCCCATAGTAGAAAAAGGAATATCTTCAAACAAAAACTACACAGAAGCAATCTGTGAAACTTCTTTCTGTTCTGTGCATTCAACTAACAGAGTTGAACCTTAGTTATTATTGAGCAGTTCTGAAACACTCTTTCTCTAGAAAATGCAAGTGAACATTCAGGGCGCTAAGAGGCCTATAGCGGAAAAATGAATATGTTCAAATAAAAACTACACAGAAGCAATCTGTGAAACTTCTTTCTGTTCTGTGCATTCAACTAACAGAGTTAAAACTTAGTTTTGATTGAGCAGTTCTGAAACACTCTTTCTGTAGGAAATACAAGTGGACATTCTGGGCGCTAAGTGGCCTGTAGTGGAAAAACGAATAAGTTCAAATAGAAACTACACAGAGGACATCTGTGAAACTTCTCTCTGTTCTGTGCATTCAACAAACAGAGTTGAACCTTAGTTTTGATTGAGCAGTTCTGAAACACTCTTTCTGTAGAAAATGCAAGTAGACATTCAGGGAGCTAAGAGGCCCATAGTAGAAAAAGGAATATCTTCAAACAAAAAGTACACAGGATCAATCTGTGAAACTTCTTTCTGTTCTGTGCATTCAACTCACGGAGTTGAACCTAAATTTTGATTGAGCAGTTCTGAAACACTCTTTCTGTAGAAAATGCAAGTGGACCTTCGGAGCGCTAAGAGGCCTATAGCAGAAAAAGTAATACCTTCAAATACAAACTACTCAGAAGCATTCTGTGAAACTTCTTTCTGTTCTTTGCATTCATCTAACAGAGTTGAACCTTACTTTTGATTGAGCAGTTCTGAAACACTCTTTCTGTAGAAAATGCAAGTGGACATTCAGAGCGCTGGGAGGCCTATAGTGGGGAAAGGAATATCCTCAAATAAAAACCACACAGAAGCAATCTGTGAAACTTCTTACTGTTCTGTGCATTCAACTAACACAGTTGAACCTTAGTTATTATTGAGCAGTTCTGAAACACTCTTTCTGTAGAAAATACAAGTGAACATTCAGGGCGCTAAGAGGCCTATAGCGGAAAAATGAATATGTTCAAATAAAAACTACACAGAAGAAATCTGTGAAAATTCTTACTATTCTGCGCATTCGGCTAACATAGTTGAACCTTAGTTTATATTCAGCAGTTATGAAACACTCTTTCTGCAGAAAATGCAAGTGAACATTCAGGGCGTGAAGAGGCCTCTAGTTGAAAAAGGTATATGTTCAAATAAAAACTAAAAAGAAGCTATCTGTGAAACTTCTTACAGTTCTGTGCATTCAACTAACAGAGTTCAACCTTACTTTTGATTGAGCAGTTCTGAAACACCCTTTCTGTAGAAAATGCAAGTGGACATTCAGGGCGCTAAGAGGCCTATAGTGGAAAAAGGAATACCTTCAAATAAAAACTACACAGAAGCAATCTGTGAAACTTCTTACGGTTCTGTTCTTTAAACTAACACAATTGAACCTTAATTTTGATTGAACAGTTCTGAAACACTCTTTCTGTAGTAAATGCAAGTGGACATTCCTGGCGCTAAGAAGCCCTTAGTAGAAAAAGGAATATCTTCAAACAAAAACTACAAAGAAGCAATCTGTGAAACTTCTTTCTATTCTGTGCATTCAACTAACAGAGTTGAAACTTAGTTTTGATTGAGCAGTTCTGAAACACTCTTTCTGTAGAAAATACAAGTGGACATTCAGGGCGCTAAGAGGCCTATAGTGGAAAAAGGAATAAGTTCAAATAAAAACTACACAGAAGATATCTGTGAAACTTCTCTCTGTTCTGTGCATTCAACTAACAGAGTTGAACTTTACTTTTGATTGAGCAGTTCTGAAACACTCTTTCTGTAGAAAATGCAAGTGTACATTCATGGCGCTAAGAGGACCATAGTAGAAAAAGGAATATCTTCAAACAAAAACTACACAGAAGCAATCTGTGAAACTTCTTTCTGTTCTGTGCATTCAACTAACAGAGTTGAACCTTAGTTATTATTGAGCAGTTCTGAAACACTCTTTCTGTAGAAAATGCAAGTGAACATTCAGGGCGCTAAGAGGCCTATAGCGGAAAAATGAATATGTTCAAATAAAAACTACACAGAAGCAATCTGTGAAACTTCTTTCTGTTCTGTGCATTCAACTAACAGAGTTAAAACTTAGTTTTGATTGAGCAGTTCTGAAACACTCTTTCTGTAGAAAATGCAAGTGGACATTCATGGCGCTAAGAGGCCCACAGTAGAAAAAGGAATATCTTCAAACAAAAACTACACAGAAGCAATCTGTGAAACTTCCTTCTGTTCTGTGCATTCAAGTAACAGAGTTGAACCTTACTTTTGATTGAGCAGTTCTGAAACACTCTTTCTGTAGAAAATGCAAGTGGACATTCGGAGCGCTAAGAGGCCTATAGCGGAAAAAGTAATATCTTCAAATAAAAACTACACAGAAGAATTCTGTGAAACTTCTTTCTGTTCTGTGCATTCAACTAACAGAGTTTAACTTTACTTTTGATTGAGCAGTTCTGAAACACTCTTTCTGTAGAAAATGAAATTGGACATTCAGGGCGCTAAGAGGCCTATAGTGGAAAAGGAATATTTTCAAATAAAAACTGCACAGAAGAAATCTGTGAAACTTCTTACTGTTCTGTGCATTCAACTAAAAGAGTTGAACCTCAGTTTTGATTGAGTAGTTCTGAAACACTCCTTCTGTAGAAAATACAAGTGGACATTCAGAGCGCTAACAGGACTATGGAGGAAAAAGGAAAAAGTTCACATAAAAACTAAACAGAAGCTATCTGTGAAACTTCTCTCTGTTCTGTGCATTCAACTAAAGGAGTTGAACCATATTTTTGATTGAGAAGTTCTGAAACACTCTTTCTGTAGAAAATGCAATTGGACCTTCGGAGCGCTAAGAGGCCTATAGCGGAAAAATTAATACCTTCAAATACAACCTACCCAGAAGCATTCTGTGAAACTTCTTTCTGTTCTTTGCATTCATCTAACAGAGGTGAACCTTACTTTTGATTGAGCACTTCTGAAACGCCCTTTCTATAGAAAATTCAATTGGACATTCAGGGAGCTAAGAGACCTATAGTGGAAAAAGGAATCTTTTCAAATAAAAACAGCACAGAAGCAATCTGCGAAATTTCTTACTGTTCTGTGCATTCAACTAACATAGTTGAACCTTAGTTATTATTGAGCAGTTCTGAAACACTCTTTCTCTAGAAAATGCAAGTGAACAATCAGGGCGCTAAGAGGCCTATAGCGGAAAAATGAATATGTTCAAATAAAAACTACACAGAAGCAATCTGTGAAACTTCTCACTGTTCTGTGCATTCAACTAACAGATTTCAACCTTAGTTTATATTGAGCAGTTATGAAACACTCTTTCTGCAGAAAATGCAAGTGAACATTCAGGGCTCTAAGAGGCCTATAGTTGAAAAAGGTATATGTTCAAATAAAAACTACAAAGAAGCTATCTGTGAAACTTCTAACAGTTCTGTGCATTCAACTAACAGAGTTCAACCTTACTTTTGATTGAGCAGTTCTGAAACACCCTTTCTCTAGAAAATGCAAGTGGACATTCAGGGCGCTAAGAGGCTTATGGTGGAAAAAGGAACACCTTCAAATAAAAACTACACAGAAGCAATCTGTGAAACATCTTACGGTTCTGTTCTTTAAACTAACACATTTGAAACTTAATTTTGATTGAACAGTTCTGAAACACTCTTTCTGTAGAAAATGCAAGTGGACATTCATGGCGCTAAGAGGCCTATAGTGTAAAAGGGAATATCTTCCATCAAAAACTACAAAGAAGCAATCTGTGAAACTTCTTACTGTTCTGTGCATTCAACTAACAGAGTTGAACCTTAGTTTATATTGAGCAGTTATGAAACACTCTTTCTGTAGAAAATGCAAGTGAACATTCAGGGCGCTAAGAGGCCTATGGTGGAAAAAGGAACACCTTCAAAAAAAAACTACACAAAAGCAAACTGTGAAACTTCTTACGGTTCTGTTCTTTAAACTAACACATTTGAACCTTAATTTTGATCGAACAGTTCTGAAACACTCTTTCTGTAGAAAATGCAAGTGGACATTCATGACGCTAAGAGGCCTATAGTGGAAAAGGGAATATCTTCAAACAAAAACTACAAAGAAGCAATCTGTGAAATTTCTTTCTGTTCTGTGCATTCAACTAACAGAGTTGAACCTTAGTATTGATTGAGCAGTTCTGAAACACTCTTTCTGTAGAAAATGCAAGTGGACATTCATGGCGCTAAGAGGCCCATAGTAGAAAAAGGAATATCTTCAAACAAAAACTACACAGAAGCAATCTGTGAAACTTCTTTCTGTTCTGTGCATTCAACTAACAGAGTTGAACCTTACTTTTAATTGAGCAGTTCTGAAACACTCTTTCTGTAGAAAATGCAAGTGGACATTCGGAGCGCTAAGAGGCCTATAGCGGAAAAAGTAATATCTTCAAATAAAAACTACACAGAAGAATTCTGTGAAACTTCTTACAGTTCTGTGCATTCACCTAACAGAGTTCAACCTTATATTTGATTGAGCAGTTCTGAAACACCCTTTCTGTAGAAAATGCAAGTGGACATTCAGCGCGCTATGAGGCCTATTGTGGAAAAAGGAAAACCTTAAATAAAAACTACACAGAAACAATCTGTGAAACTTCTTATGGTTCTGTTCTTTCAACTAACACAGTTGAACCTTAATTTTGATTGAACAGTTCTGAAACACTCTTTCTGTACAAAATGCAAGTGGACATTCATGGCGCTAAGAGGCCTATAATGGAAAAGGGACTATCTTCAAACAAAAACTACAAAGAAGCAATCTGTGAAACTTCTTTCTGATCTGTGCATTCAACTAAAAGTGTTGAACCTTAGTTTTGATTGAGCAGTTCTGAAACACTCTTTCTGTAGGAAATACAAGTGGACATTCTGGGCGCTAAGTGGCCTGTAGTGGAAAAACGAATAAGTTCAAATAGAAACTACACAGAAGACATCTGTGAAACTTCTCTCTGTTCTGTGCATTCAACTAACAGAGTTGAACCTTAGTTTTGATTGAGCAGTTCTGAAACACTCTTTCTGTAGAAAATGCAAGTAGACATTCAGGGCGCTAAGAGGCCCATAGTAGAAAAAGGAATATGTTCAAACAAAAAGTACACAGGATCAATCTGTGAAACTTCTTTCTGTTCTGTGCATTCAACTCACGGAGTTTAACCTAAATTTTGATTGAGCAGTTCTGAAACACCCTTTCTGTAGAAAATGCAAGTGGACATTCAGGGCGCTAAGAGGCCTATAGTGGAAAAAGGAATATCTTCAAAAAAAAACTACACAGAAGCAATCTGTGAAACTTCTTACGGTTCTGTTCTTTAAACTAACACAGTTGAACCTTAATTTTGATTGAACAGTTCTGAAACACTCTTTCTGTAGTAAATGCAAGTGGACATTCATGGCGCTAAGAAGCCCATAGTAGAAAAAGGAATATCTTCAAACAAAAACTACAAAGAAGCAATCTGTGAAACTTCTTTCTATTCTGTGCATTCAACTAACAGAGTTGAAACTTAGTTTTGATTGAGCAGTTCTGAAACACTCTTTCTGTAGAAAATACAAGTGGACATTCAGGGCGCTAAGAGGCCTATAGTGGAAAAAGGAATAAGTTCAAATAAAAACTACACAGAAGATATCTGTGAAACTTCTCTCTGTTCTGTGCATTCAACTAACAGAGTTGAACTTTACTTTTGATTGAGCAGTTCTGAAACACTCTTTCTGCAGAAAATGCAAGTGTACATTCATGGCGCTAAGAGGCCCATAGTAGAAAAAGGAATATCTTCAAACAAAAACTACACAGAAGCAATCTGTGAAACTTCTTTCTGTTCTGTGCATTCAACTAACAGAGTTGAACCTTAGTTATTATTGAGCAGTTCTGAAACACTCTTTCTCTAGAAAATGCAAGTGAACATTCAGGGCGCTAAGAGGCCTATAGCGGAAAAATGAATATGTTCAAATAAAAACTACACAGAAGCAATCTGTGAAACTTCTTTCTGTTCTGTGCATTCAACTAACAGAGTTAAAACTTAGTTTTGATTGAGCAGTTCTGAAACACTCTTTCTGTAGGAAATACAAGTGGACATTCTGGGCGCTAAGTGGCCTGTAGTGGAAAAACGAATAAGTTCAAATAGAAACTACACAGAGGACATCTGTGAAACTTCTCTCTGTTCTGTGCATTCAACAAACAGA